>NC_134585.1:38690149-38993899 GCF_037038515.1 Microtus pennsylvanicus
GGCGGAACGGAACGCGGCCGGAACACCGGGCGGCGGAACGGAACGCGGCCGGAACACCGGGCGGCGGAACGGAACGCGGCCGGAACACCGGGCGGCGGAACGGAACGCGGCCGGAACACCGGGCGGCGGAACGGAACGCGGCCGGAACACCGGGCGGCGGAACGGAACGCGGCCGGAACACCGGGCGGCGGAACGGAACGCGGCCGGAACACCGGGCGGCGGAACGCGGCCGGAACACCGGGCGGCGGAACGCGGCCGGAACACCGGGCGGCGGAACGCGGCCGGAACACCGGGCGGCGGAACGCGGCCGGAACACCGGGCGGCGGAACGCGGCCGGAACACCGGGCGGCGGAACGCGGCCGGAACACCGGGCGGCGGAACGCGGCCGGAACACCGGGCGGCGGAACGCGGCCGGAACACCGGGCGGCGGAACGCGGCCGGAACACCGGGCGGCGGAACGCGGCCGGAACACCGGGCGGCGGAACGCGGCCGGAACACCGGGCGGCGGAACGCGGCCGGAACACCGGGCGGCGGAACGCGGCCGGAACACCGGGCGGCGGAACGCGGCCGGAACACCGGGCGGCGGAACGCGGCCGGAACACCGGGCGGCGGAACGCGGCCGGAACACCGGGCGGCGGAACGCGGCCGGAACACCGGGCGGCGGAACGCGGCCGGAACACCGGGCGGCGGAACGCGGCCGGAACACCGGGCGGCGGAACGCGGCCGGAACACCCCGGGCGGCGGAACGCGGCCGGAGGACGCCCAGCGCAGCCGGCGGGGACCCACTGGGACCAGAGCGGCAGCAGAGGACACAGGCTGCTGGCGGCGGGAACCGTCCCAGCAGCAGAAGCAGGCTGCAGGGACCGCGCGCAACACCAAGAACAGATCGCCCCACTACAATTAAACCAAAGAGGTAGGCCTTCGGTTGGGGAGGTCCCTGGCAAAGGAGGAGCCGGGTCCTATTCCTGAAGACCTTTCTGAGGGGTGAGAGGGATCTTGGCCCCCGGCAGGAACCAGGAAACAGAGCAAGGGCATTTTGTAAGAGGAGCCCCTGGCCAGCAGGGGAACCTGAACCAGTTTTAAAAGACCCCTTAGATAGCATCGATAAGAGGAGATGGGCAGGCGCCAAGGAAAGAATTCACCCAATAATCTGAAAAACAACATGAAAACACCAGAACCCAACGATCTTACAACAGAAGGTCTCCAACACCATAACACAGAAGAAGTGGAAAAAATTGACTTTATGAAAGCTGTAGAGTCCCTTAAACAACATGTGAAAAATGCCCTTATAGAAATGGATGAGAAGTATAACCAAAAATTTGAAGAAATGAGTAAATACGTACATAATACCCTGGGAAACCAAGAAAGAACAATCAAACAGGTAATGGAAACAGTTCAAGAATTGAAAACTGAAATGGAAGCAAGGAAGAAAACACAAACTGAGGACCAGCTGGATATGGAAAATCTAGGTCAACGAGCAGAGCCTACAGAAACAAGCATAATCAATAGAATACAAGAAATAGAAGAAAGAATCTCAGATTCTGAGGACAACATAGAGAAAATAAACGCTCTGATCAAAGAAAACTGCAAAGCCAACAAATTCTCATCGCAAAACATTCAGGAAATATGGAACACAATAAAAAGACCAAATCTAAGAATAATAGGAATAGAAGAAGGAGAAGAGTCACAGCTCAAAGGCCCAGAAAATATTTTGAACAAAATTATGGAAGAAAACTTTCCCAACATAAAGAAAGATATTCCTTTGAATATTCAAGAAGCATATAGAACACCAAACAGACTGGATCAAAGGAAAACATCCCCTCGCCATATAATAATCAAAACACAAAATATACAGGTTAAAGAAAGAATACTAAGAGCTGCAAAGGAAAAAGGCCAAGTAACTTATAAAGGTAAACCGATCAGACTTACACCTGATTTCTCTATGGAAACAATGAAAGCCAGAAGGTCCTGGATAGAAGTACTGCAGAAGCTAAGAGACCATGGATGCAAGCCCAGACTACTATACCCAGCCAAGCTTTCGTTCACTATAAATGGAGAAATCAAGACATTCCAGGATAAAAACAAATTTAAACAATACGTAGCCACGAATCCAGCCCTACAGAAAGTAATAGAAGGAAAATCGCAACCCAAGGAATCCAACATTGCCAACACTGCTTACAATAACTCAGGCATCTAGCGACCCTTCACTAGCACAACTCAAAGAAGGGAGACACACAAATTCTACTTCCAAAAACAATAAGAATATCTGGCGTAAACAACCACTGGTCATTAATATCACTTAATATTAATGGTCTCAATTCACCTAGGCACAGGCTAAGAGATTGGATACGAAAACAGGATCCAACATTCTGCTGTTTGCAAGAAACACATCTCAACCACAAAGACAGGCATCTACTCAGAGTAAAGGGCTGTGAAAAGATCTTTCAAGCAAATGGTCCTAAGAAAAAAGCAGGTGTGGCCATATTAATTTCTAACAAAACTGACTTCAAACTAAAATCAATCTGAAGAGATCGAGATGGACACTTTATACTCATAACAGGAACAATTTGTCAGGATGAAGTCTCAATCCTGAATATTTACGCCCCTAATATAAAAGCACCCACGTATGTAAAAGAAATATTACTAAAACTCAAGGCAGACATCAAACCACACACACTAATAGTAGGAGACTTCAATACACCTCTCTCAGCAATGGACAGGTCAATCAGACAGAAACCTAATAGAGAAGTAAGAGAACTACTGGAGGTAATGAAGCAAATGGACTTAACAGACATCTATAGAACATTCCACCCAAATAGGAAAGAATATACCTTCTTCTCTGCAGCCCATGGAACCTTCTCGAAAATTGACCACATACTCGGAAACAAAGGAAACCTCCACAGATACAAAAAAATATCAGTGTCCACCTGTGTCTTATCAGATCACCACGGATTAAAGTTAGAATTCAACAACAATCCTACCTCCAGAAAGCCGACAAACTCATGGAAACTGAACAGTCAACTACTGAACCACACCTGGGTCAAGGAAGAAATCAAGAAAGAAATTAAAGTCTTCCTTGAATTTAATGAAAATAAAGGGACAACATACTCAAACCTATGGGACACTATGAAATCAGTGCTAAGAGGAAAGTTCATAGCACTAAGTGCCCACTTAAAGAAAACAGAGAAAGCATACATCGGAGACTTAACAGCACACCTGAAAGCTTTAGAAAAAAAAGAAGCAGATGCGCCCAGGAGGAGTAGAAGACTGGAAATGATCAAACTGAGGGCGGAAATCAACAAAATAGAAACGCAGAAAACAGTCCAAAGAATCAATGAAACAAAAAGTTGGTTCTTGGAGAAAATCAACAAGATCGACAAACCCCTATCCAAACTAATTAAACGACAGAGAGAGAACACGCAAATAAATAAGATCAGAAATGAAAAGGGGGACATAACCACAGACACAGAGGAAATTCAGAGAATCATTAGATCTTACTACAAAAACCTGTATGCCACAAAACTAGAAAATGCAAAAGAAATGGACATTTTTTTAGATAAGTACCACATACCAAAGCTAAACCAAGACCAGGTGAACGATCTAAATAGACCTGTTAGTCGCGAAGAGCTAGAAACCGTTATCAAAAATCTACCTTCCAAAAAAAGCCCAGGACCAGATGGTTTCAATGCAGAATTCTACCAGAACTTCCAAGAAGAGCTAATACCTATACTCCTTAATGTATTTCACAATATAGAAACAGAAGAGTCATTGCCAAATTCCTTTTATGAAGCTACAGTTACCCTGATACCAAAACCACACAAAGACCCAACCAAGAAAGAAAATTACAGGCCGATCTCACTCATGAATATCGATGCAAAAATTCTCAATAAAATACTGGCAAACCGAATCCAAGAACACATTAGAAAAATTATCCATTATGATCAAGTAGGCTTCATCCCAGAGATGCAGGGCTGGTTCAACATACGCAAATCTATCAATGTAATCCACCATATAAATAAACTGAAAGAAAAAAACCATATGATCATTTCATTAGATGCTGAAAAAGCATTTGACAAAATTCAACACCCCTTTATGATAAAAGTCTTGGAGAGATTAGGGATACAAGGGTCATACCTAAATATAATAAAAGCTATATACAGCAAGCCGTCAGCTAACATTAAATTAAATGGAGAAAAACTCAAAGCCATCCCACTAAAATCAGGAACACGACAAGGCTGTCCACTCTCTCCATACCTCTTCAATATAGTGCTTGAGTTCTAGCAATAGCAATAAGACAACATAAAGGGATCAAGAGGATTCATATCGGAAAAGAAGAAGTTAAGCTCTCGTTATTTGCAGATGATATGATAGTATACATAAGCGACCCCAAAAACTCTACCAAAGAACTCCTACAGCTGATAAACACCTTTAGTAATGTGGCAGGATACAAGATCAACTCCAAAAAATCAGTGGCCTTCCTATACACTAAGGATAAGGAAACAGAGAGGGAAATTAGAGAAGCATCACCTTTCACGATAGCCACAAATAGCATAAAATATCTTGGGGTAACTCTGACCAAGGATGTGAAAGATCTATTTGACAAGAACTTTAAGTCTTTGAAGAAAGAAATTGAAGAGGACACCAGAAAATGGAAAGATCTTCCTTGCTCCTGGATTGGGAGGATCAACATAGTAAAAATGGCAATTCTACCAAAAGCAATCTATAGATTCAATGCAATCCCCATCAAAATCCCATCAAAATTCTTCACAGATCTGGAGAAGACAATAATCAACTTTATATGGAAAAACAAAAAACCCAGGATAGCCAAAACAATCTTATACAACAAAGGATCGTCTGGAGGCATTACCATCCCTGACTTCAAACTCTACTACAGAGCTACAGTATTGAAAACAGCTTGGTATTGGCATAAAAACAGAGAAGTCGACCAATGGAATCGAATAGAAGACCCTGACATTAATCCACAAACCTATGAACACCTGATTTTCGATAAAGGAGCTAAAAGTATACAATGGAAAAAAGAGAGCATCTTCAACAAATTGTGCTGGCAAAACTGGATGTCAACCTGTAGAAAAATGAAAATAGATCCATATCTATCACCATGCACAAAACTCAAGTCCAAATGGATTAAAGACCTCAATATCAGTTTGAACACAGTGAACCTGATAGAAGAGAAAGTGGGAAGTACTCTACAACACATGGGCACAGGAGACCACTTCTTACGTATAACCCCAGCAGCACAGACATTAAGGACCTCATTGAATAAATGGGACCTCCTGAGACTGAGAAGCTTCTGTAAAGCAAAGGACACTGTCACTAAGACACAAAGGCAACCCACCAACTGGGAGAAGATCTTCACCAACCCCGCAACTGACAAAGGTCTGATCTCCAAAATATATAAAGAACTCAAGAAACTAGACCGTAAAAGGCTAATCAACCCAATTATAAAATGGGGCATTGAGCTGAACAGAGAATTCTCAACAGAAGAACTTCAAATGGCCAAAAGACACTTAAGGTCATGCTCAACTTCCTTAGCGATCAGGGAAATGCAAATCAAGACAACTTTAAGATACCATCTTACACCTGTCAGAATGGCTAAAATCAAAAATACCAATGATAGCCTTTGCTGGAGAGGTTGTGGAGAAAGGGGTACACTCATCCATTGCTGGTGGGAATGCAAACTTGTGCAACCACTTTGGAAGGCAGTATGGCGGTTTCTCAGGAAATTCGGGATCAACTTACCCCTGGACCCAGCAATACCACTCTTGGGAATATACCCAAGAGAGGCCTTATCATACAACAAAAGTATATGCTCTACAATGTTCATAGCAGCATTGTTTGTGATAGCCAGAACCTGGAAACAACCTAGATGCCCTTCAATGGAAGAATGGATGAAGAAAGTATGGAATTTATACATATTAGAGTACTACTCAGCAATAAAAAACAAGGACTTCATGAATTTTGCATACAAATGGATGGAAATAGAAAACACTATCCTGAGTGAGGTAAGCCAGACCCAAAAAGAGGAACATGGGATGTACTCACTCATATTTGGTTTCTAGCCATAAACCAAGGACATTGAGCTTGTAATTAGTGATCCTAGAGAAGCTAAATAAGGAGAACCCAAAGAAAAATATATAGGCATCCTCCTGAATATTAACCTTCAGCAAGCGATGAAAGGAGACAGAGACAGAGACCCAAATTGGAGCACAGGACTGAAATCTCAAGGTCCAAATCAGGAGAAGAAGGAGAGAGAGCACGAGCATGGAACTCAGGACCGCGAGGGGTGCACCCACACACTGAGACAATGGGGATGTTCTATCGGGAACTCACCAAGGCCAGCTGGCCTGGGTCTGGAAAAGCCTGGGATAAAACCGGACTCTCTGAACATAGCGGACAATGAGGACTACTGAGAACTCAAGAACAATGGCAATGGGTTTCTGATCCTACTGCACGCACTGGCTTTGTGGGAGCCTAGGCAGTTTGGATGCTCAACTTACTAGACCTGGATGGAGGTGGGGGTTCCTTGGACTTCCCACAGGACAGGGAACCCTGATTGCTTTTCGGGCTGGAGGGAGACTTAATTGGGGGAGGGGGAGGGAAATGGGAGGCGGTGGCGGGGAAGAGACAGAAATCTTTAATAAATAAATAAATTAAAAAAATAAAATAAAAAAATACCATTTCTAAGTTTAGCTTAATGTTTTTGATAACTTTGGCAAACTTATTTTTAAATGTCACTTGGATGGTAGAAGTGTGCAAATTATTCCGTGCGTTGTATTTTCTGCTACCTCTGTTTTTCGTGTTTTCTCATCCACACTCCCCTTTAGTCCTTAACTTAGAATAAGTGTTTAATCTATTTCCTGATCCGGAGGCCCAGCCCCATGTGACAAGAAGTGTTTTCCTTGTTCCTTTTCATTTACAATGGTCCAGATATTCATAAAATATATTGTTGAACATTTGAGTTGACCAATATTTTTCTGAAAGTCTTATAAAATCATAATCCTATATATCTTACCCTGAAACACCATGTATATTTATTTCTGTTCTATATTTTTATTTTGCTCACATACACGGGGATCTCTGAAACATGTTATAGATCCTTATTCATGTTGATCAGGTCAGGTTAGATGTGATTAGAATTTATAATGCTCAATACTGTGAACCTTCCAACTACTAAACTGATAAATATTAAAGAAACTAAGTTATCATAAATTCTAAAAAAGAAAGTGATTGCATATTTACTCCTTTTAATGAAAAAAAAACTGACCCAAAAGAAATATTTTTATTTAAGACATTTAAAAAGACTGAATTGTGCTAATCTAATTGTACTAGATCATAAACAACATACCAGTTTAAATAATTATCAAGATGTTTCATAAATCACACCCACACACTATCAATATGATCCTGTATTTTCCTTTGTTTTGCTTGTTCTCATCTGTTACTGGCAAATATGTAATTTTTTTGGCTCTTTGTAAGTAGCATTGCTCAGTAAATTTTGCAGAAAACACAACCGATGAGATCATCTAAAGCTTAGGCAAGTATAATTATTCATCAGCGCCCCACTAACAAAAAATAGCTCCTCTTCCACACTTGAAGAAAATGTGCATGGATTTGTGGGCTTGTGAAAGGAGCCATAGCAGAAACCCTGCAGGCAGAAATTCTTTATATACATAACATCACATCAGTAGGCAGCTACGCTGCATGCTCTCCCACAGATCCAGCTAAAGTGGGATGCATTGAAAAGGGCTCACTCCAAGAGTCCAAACCTGCTAGGCTTTTCATGTTGAGCACATCACAGGCAAATGCTGAAGGGAGTTAGATAGTCCTTGTATGTGAGGACTAAGGCTAAGGTATATGCTACCTTCATAAATTGGGCAGTTTCCTGGGATAAAAGAAAAAAACAACATAGCAGTTCCCATTTATTTAATGATTAGCATAAAGAACATAAAGCAGGCATTATAGTAATATTGAGCCTAGCAAGCACGCAAATAGGCATTTCCAGTTTTTAAATGAGGAAGATAAAATAGAGAGGTTAAATAACATGTACAATGTCACACAATTAAGATGCAAAAGAGACAAAACTCACAGATAGTTCTCTCTGGTGCCCAAGCTCATTCTTTCAGCCCTTTTTGTTGTATCTTCTCTAGGTCCAAGTTCACCTGACAGATCTCCTTGCCACTCATTAGTTGTGTGACATTGAGCAAATGACTTAACATTTCTTCAATTTCTCCTATGAATAATTAATATCTCCACAACATCAGGGGGTCATTGTGAATATCAAAAGGAGTTAACAAATGTCACAGTGCTCTGTCAATGGGAAATGCCATGTAAATGTGAACTATTTTATAGTCACTATTACTGGCAATAGTAATTGTTTTCATAATTGAACTCATTTTGCATGTACATGTAAAGAAGATTCTCAAGTTAGGATTCTAAATGTGGTCCACAGAGCTTCAGTTTTTAACAACTCCTGGGAATAGAACAGACATACAGATGCCCAGTCATGAGCCTACACTTATTGAATTAGAATAAACAAATCTATATATCTATATATCTATGTATGTATCTATGTATCTATGTATCATCTATCTATCTATCTATCTATCTATCTATCTATCTATCTATCTATCTATCATCTATCTATCTATCTATCATCTATCTATCTATCTATCTATCTATCTATCTATCTATCATCTATCTATCTATCTATCTATCTATCTATCTATCTATCATCTATCTATAATAATTATGCAATCTATCCTTTTCTATCTATCTATCTATCTATCTATCTATCTATCTATCTATCTATCTATCTCTCATCTGTGTGTTTCTGTGTGTGTGTATGTTGAATTTCAGATTTCCTTAGAGAGCGTGAAGACAGTCTAAATCAAAGCGTTAAATGTTTAGATATTTTGTAGTTTCTCTGTTTTAAACATGTGGTGCATAATAAATCTTAAGATTTTCTGACTCAGTTTCTCCCAAGTTTTTAGATCACTTTGAAGTCAGACATACATGGATTGAGGCATTAAACCTTGTATACTCATCTTTCCCCTAAAGTTTCTGAATAACCACAAGTATTCCAAGGGCTACATTTATGAGCAGGGAAAATGACAGCTCATGAATACAGATACTTTTTTGGCATGATTTCTGAGTGTTTGCGTCCCTTTTTCTTTTTCTCGCTTGCCTGTTCGTATGCTTTTCTTGTTGAAAGTGTCTTCCTGGAGGAAGATGGGAATCATGTATGACACAGACCTGGCAGAGGATGCAGTGGGTATGGTCCACAAAGTTCAGAGATCCAGAACCTGAAAGGGGGCCACAAAAATGAGAGACACTGACAATACATCCTTGGATAGCAACAGAAGGGTCTGAGAATTCTAAGGAATGAAGATCATAATAATTCTTTGTGAGACAACAAAAGAAATTGAACTTTAGGAACATTCATTGACTGATGAAAATGGTAACGGATGTTTAAAAATTGAAAATGGGAAAGAATTGTGGAAATGAGAAAAAGTACTGATAATAATTAATGTTTGAAGTTACTTCCTTAAAGTGATTTTAAATGCAAAAACAGCAGGAAAATTTTAGAGACAACTGAGGAATACAATATCATTTTTAACAAAGAAGACAATATAAGATAAGAATGTAATAAAATTGAAAGTTAACGAGATGATCTCAAGCGTCCTTCCTTCTGAAGCAATGCTATCTGTAATAGCAGGCTGCTCAGAATGAAAGAATAGGCCACGAAATAGGAAGTTCTCCGATGTGTTTCATGGAGCAAGAGGCACAGAGGCAGCAGCAAGTCTAGAATGGGTAAAGAATCTCACATACTGGGTTTAGAAACACCTAAACTAGAGCTTAGGGCTTTAAAAAGTACTCTTTCCAGCAACATAGTAAAATACACAGGAAAATATTTCTCAGGCTATCTAGAGGATAAATTAAATGTAGTGAAATTCTCACAAACAACCTGTTTGCAGGTTGATTGCATATGAACTATCAAGCACTATGTTATGGAATATAAACGACAACTATGCAGATAAGATTACATAAGCACAGTGAGAGTAATTAGAAAGGTATGCAAAATAGGCAGATTGCTGAAGAAAGCTACGCAAACAAGCTTAGCTTTGTCACAAAGAAAATGCAGACAAAAACTTTAGTAATCGTTAAAGAGATTAAAGTCTTTAAGGAAAAGTTTCAGTCTTTTCAGTTGGAGAATTGGAATGATTTCCTGAGGGTATTGCCTATATACTGAAGCCCCCAAACTGGGGAAAAAAGGGCAGAGCTTTTGCTAGAAACGTAGCGGAGAGTACTCCCTGTCCCCAAACAACCACCTACCTGTGCAGAGACTATGTAAGTGAGTCAGAATGAGGCCAGACTACATCAAGAGCTAGAAGTAGAATTTGGCAGCCTCATTCACATGGTGTTGGTTTTATCGGGATGCAAAATTCATGAGACAGGAAGACAAAGGGGCTTATGTCAAGATAGCTGAAAGCCACTGAGACCAGAGAATGTGGAGGATATAGTCCTTGCAAAGAGTCCCCCCGGATCACTGCATGAAGAGGTAGGAGATGAAGGCCAACTTGTAATGAAGGCTCCAGGACACTAGCAATACCCACATCATGAATTAGCTTAGAAAAAGTGCAGACACATAGCAGAGCTAACTCAAGGGAAAGGCCTTGTATCCTGTGAGTATCAAAACTAGACAGTGCAGCCTACCCCATCTCTGTAGAGCCTACATGATTTTATCACAAGTTTTAGATAGTGGAAAAGGAGTTTAATGTTTCAATCTTGCCTGGATCTGGTCTTTCTTTGGTTTTCACACTATTTTACCCTTTTGGAATGAGGATGTTTATATTTTTAGACTGTAGATTGGAAATGGCAACATCTTTTCATGTAAGGGTGCATAGTTAAGAGATAACATGAGTATCATAAAGGATTTGGAGCTTTTGGACAATATTGTTGCTGTTCTAGATGATGGGAACATTTAGAGTGGAATAAATTCATTCGTCATCATAAACTTAATGTGAGACTATGGGTCAAGGACAGAATACTATGATTTAAGGTGATGTCAATGGGTACCAACTTGCCGCGCATCGCGGCCCAGGTCTGCGCTCTATGCGCTAGACCCTCGTTCGCAAGTTTCGGGCAAGGGGCTGGAGGTTGAGAATCCAGATGCAGAGACAGACCGACACGCAGACCTTTAAATACTGGTACCAAAAGCCCCTCTTTAATAACACCATGGAGGCTTAAATACACTGCAGTCAATGGCCAACAGATGAAAATCCTATCCTCTGATCCTCTAAGCTAGTAGATCCTCTACAGCTTCTAGTAACTTCAACTAGAAGGTTCTAGGAGGGAAAAGCAGCTGAAGGCCAGGACTCATAAATCCCAACACCAACTGAACAAGGTGCAGAGCTGCAAAGACATTCATTTTTGATTTCACTGGATTTAAGGTAATTATAGAAACATGGTTGTAGCTGTCTCTGAGGATCTTTCCAGGAAAGTTTATTGGAACTAGGAAGAGTCATCCTAAATGTGGATGGAACCATCTCTTAGATGCAAAAAGAGGAAGTGAGGCAAACAAGGGCATTCTTCTCTCTCTGCTTCTTAACTGTGGACACCACAAGACCTGTTCCTGCACATTCTTGCTGTAGTCTTTCCTTGGATACATTGTATACATTTTAGAAATATAAACACAAATATTTCACTCCTGGATTTGCTTCTTATTGGGTATTTTGGTCACAGATACGATCAATACAACTAATACATGTGGGCATATATTCCAAGATACTCACCATACTCCTAAACCAAAAATAGTACCAAACCACAGTACAATTTGCTTTTACCAGAACATAAATACCAAAGACCATGATTACTTTTAACTAGCTAGGCAAAGGAAAGATTAGAAAAAATAAAATTAAAAATTACAATATATCAAGCTAAAAAGTTCTATCACTATTTGAACACAAGTGCCTTCAGTGCCTTGCAAGTAAATTTGATAACTGACCAGTTAGGCAGCTGTTGGCTACCCCTAAGGTAGAATTGCCATGATTACACCATTGGGGATATCTTTCCAGATCAGTCATTATTGTAGCTCATAGGCTTTTCTACTAGGTAGGACTAATGATTGCTTTTCCCCCTTGGCAGCTTGTAGTAGTTCCCAATGCTATGATAGCTAAACCAGAGACAGGAGGTTACCAGGTCAGTTACCTCCAAGTCTATGTAAGAAAAGACATGATGCTAAGTAACTAACAGTGGGCAGTATATACCATGTGGAACCATTGCATAGAGGAATGATTTATGTCCTGGGTGGGACAGAATGGAAATGAATCAGATTTCATCAAGCTACTCAGGATTACGCACAACTAAAAAAGTTTATAAATTATTATTTATTGTCAAGTTTTGCATTTCACAGTTTTGGATCACAACTATGAGAAACTCAAACCATGAAGAACAAAAGCAGATAAATGGGGGTTATGATATATTGGAATCCTCTGTTGGAGTTAAGAAGAAGAAAGTAATTTTTACTAATAATGTTAAAAATATTTAAGATGCATGGTTCAATAAAATACAAGTTATAGAGGATATACATATATACTTATAGATGACACATGTATCATTTAAAATATTTATATAAGTATATAATTTCGTATGTGTTTTAACTAGCATGAATGAACTGAAGTTCCAAGAAAATTCTATCAAAGTTCAGAATTGGTTAAGGAGAGTTAGAGTATTGCCAAGCCATTGGTAGATTAGCATGGGCTATTTTTAGGAACATGTTCTTAGCACATCATCAGCTTCTACCTTTCCAAACCTAAGAATGCTTTCAGATAACATCTGAAATCTGTAGCAGAGCGCTCTCTCTCTCTCTCTCTCTCTCTCTCTCTCTCTCTCTCTCTCTCTCTCTCTCTCTCTCTCTCTCCTTTCTTTCTCTCTCTCTCTCTCTCTTGTGGTCCCCACTGATTCAGGCAATAAATACTTGGATTTATGACTTTCTTTTTTTTTGTAGCTGATAAAATCTCATGTAACCATCTTTGCAGTGGAACATGACAGGAATAATTTGAATCCATATTCCCAGTGTGTGGTCACAATATTTTGCTTAAGAGAACTCTATCTTAGCCCCTTTTGAGATAAAAGTTGTAATTTCTGCTGATCTTTGAAAACTGTTACGGTTCTGTCATTCAGAGATATTTGGGCATAGAGATTAGATATCGTTAATGTTGAAAAATATGGTTCATTGTTGCACTTGCTTACAAAATGTGTGTGTGTGCATGTTCGTATGTATGTGTGTGTGTGTGTGTGTGTGTGTGTGTGTGTGTGTGTATCTATCCATCTGTCTGTCAGTGTTTTGGTGCACAAGTAGAGACCAGCAGACAACTTGCAGCAGACAGTTTTTGCCTTTTACTACTTTGGCTCTGGGAATGGAGCACAGCACTTCAAGACTGGAAGCAAGCACATTTATCTTTTGAATGTTAGAGGATTAACATAAACTATTGACAAGATTGTTGACTTTCTCTATCATTACAGCTTTATATCATTTTTTAAAATCATTTATTTTATTTTTCATTATACATATATTTGTATATGTGTGTGTATGTGTGTATGTATCTGTGTGCCCTGTTTGTGTGTGTGTCTGTGTGTGTATGTACATGTGAGTCCTGGTGCTTGTAAAAGCCAGAAGAGGGCCTCTAAGGCCCTGGAGCTACAGTTACAGACAGTTGTGAGCTATATGGCATGGAAGATAGGAACTAGCTTGGGCCCTCTGCAAGCGCTGTATATGCCTTTAAAACACTGAGCCATCTCTCTGACCCCTTTAAAAGTAGCTGGTTGTTTTTGCCTTTAATTAATTAATAAATTGTTTATAGATGGTACATGTATATAAGATTCTTTTTCTTAAGAAGACTTATTTTCTGACATTTCTGAGCTTCTTTCTTTAAGCTATGACTCTAGCTGAGTAGATAACTTCTATTCAGAAATATTAGTTGTACAATCCAATCACTCAAGTTTTTCAGTGCTTTAAACAATGCACTCGGTGTCAGTGAAAATTTAAGGCGCACATTAAGAAACAAATGTGACTTTAAGCTGTTGGAAATTTGAGATTCAAAAAAGGATAGGTAGCTACGTGAGAAAGATGATAAACCAAGGGCCCTAGATACAGTGCTCGTATAATGTGGAAGAGAAAAGTGATGGCAGATTTGAGAGCTCATTGACTCGAGCATGCTGGATATTTTATTTTGTTAACAAAGAGCCTCACAAGTGTTAAACTGTATAGGCAAGAAATATAAGAGGCTGTTTTGAAAATGTGGCTGCTTCAATCTTGTTTCCAGTGTTGTAATTAGGTTTACATGTTCTTAACTATCAACTATTCTTGCAGCTACTATAATTTCCTGCCCTGATCTCTCAATTTCTAGTTTCTTAGGGAGCTTCACAATCAACTACAAGGGGGATGTTCTTACTTTTGAAGCTTCTCACTCAGCTTTTAGTGCTGGGGTCAAAAATATAATTTCTTACTAGTAAAATCAAATGACATTTCGAGTGAGAACCACATTCTAAGATTATCATTTACTTCCAAGATACTGGAAGTAGCTACTACTTTATCTCTAATGAGTTTTTATTTTTAGTCACTGAGGAACAAAATCACTGAAATTTTTACAATATTGTTCAATAAATGGTATCAAATAATTTGTATCACATTAATTAAGGTTTTGAGGCCATGTGTATAAGTGAGGAGAAAATTTATATGAAATAGAGATAAAAGCTACTTAACAGAGCAACAGTAAAGAGTAAAAACCTCTACTAAGGGGAGAAATTGTGGTTTCAAAATAACACACTCTGGATTTACGAAGTTTTATCTTAAACGTCAAAGTGTTAGGTAGCTGATTAGATATGGCCTAGACTGTTATACCCAGCAAAATTGTCACAATCAACAGAAAAACATTTCATGATAAAATGAAGTTTAAGCAATTTATAGGCACAAATTTTGCCCCCCCCCCAAATAAGACATTAGAAGGAAAAATTTCATTTGAAGAGGTCAACTATACCCAAGAAGTCACAGGGAAAAATAGTCTCAGAACAGCTTATCAATTAAGTGGGAAAAAAGCATTCCACCAAAACAAAATAATAGAAATTGTAAAGTAACTCTAAATAGTAGCAATCTCCAAATCACACTAAAATGACATAGACTAAAAGAATGAATTAAAAACCCTGTGGTGGTGGTGCATGCTTTTAATCCCAGCACTTAGGAGGCAGGGGCAGGCAGATCTCTGTGAGTTTGAGATCAGCCTGCTCTATAAGAGCTAGTTCCAGAATAGGCTCCAAAGTTACAGAGAAACCTTGTTATGAAAAAATCCATATTTCTGCCACATCCAAGAAATATATACAGCCATCAGTGACATACACCACCTTAGAGTAAATGAAAAGAAAGAGATAATTCAATCAAATGGAACCAAGAAACAAGTAAATGTGGCTATTTTCATATCTGGCAAAACAGGCTTCAAAACAAAACTAAAAAGAAATGATAAAGAAGGACACTACATACTCGTCAAGGTAAAATCCACCAAGAGGCAATTACAGTTCTAAACATTTATACATCAAACATAAACTCATGAAAGAAATGCTACCAGCACTCAAATCACTAATTGTCCTTAATACAATGATAGTGGGTGACTTCAATATCCCAATATTTTCAATAAACAAACTAAACTATTTAACTCCAATTAAATAGTGCCATAAATAAAATAAATCTACTAGACATCTATATGAGATTTTAATCATAGATTTTCACTGGGAGAATATACATTCTTCTAAGAATCCCATGGAACTTTTTAAAAATTGACCACATATTGGTACATAAAACAACTCTCAACAGACAAAAACATTAAAAAAAATGAAACAGCATCCTGCATCCTATCTAATCATCATGGATTAAAACTGAATAGCAGCAACAATAGAAACAGTACAAAGTGTACAAACTTATGAAAATAAAACATTTTTTCCCTGCTGAGTGAAAATAGGGTTAATACAGAAATCAAGAAGAAAATTAAAAACTCTTTAGAATGGAATGAAATGAAAACATAACATATCCAAACTTAAGGGATATAATGGAAGCAGTTTTCTAGGGGCAATTTTATAGTACTAAGTGACTCTGTCAAAAAACCTGAGAGATCTTATATTCATGAGTTAGTGGCACACTTGAAAGTTCTAGAAAAACAAGAAAAAGTAATAACCCCAAAGAAGACAATAAAAGGTAATAGTAGTTGGGGCAGGAATCAATAAAACAGAAGCAACAAAAACAAACACAATTCAGTCCGAAGAAACAAAGATGATTCTTCAAGAAAATCAATATTCTTGACAAATCTTTAGAAACACTTAATAAAGGAGTAATGTCCCTACCCATTAGGGATATGCAAAATAAGACTCCTTTGAGATTTCCATTTACCCTAATCAGAATGGCCAAGATCAGTCAACAGATGCCAGTTCATGCTGGAAGGATGCACGGAAACAGAAACACTTATCCACTGATGATGGGAGTGCAAACTGGTACAAACACCATGGAAATCAGTGTGATGTTTACTCAAAAGTTAAAATTTGACCTCCCACGAGACACAGCGATACAGCTTTGGGTGTATACCCAAGAGATTTTCCATCTTCCTGTAGGGATACTTGTCCATGTATATTCATTGCTACTCCATTCCAAGTAGCCAGAACTTGAAAAACAACCCACATGTCCACAAATTCATGACTGGATAATGAAAATGTGGTATATTTACACAATGTAATTTTATTCAGGAGTTAAGAAAAATGAAATAATGAAGTTTTCAGGTAAATGAGTGGCTATAGAAACAATCAATAAAGTAACCTAGATCCAAAAAGACACACACTGCATGCTCTGTCTTATTTGTGTATGTTAATTTTTAAGCTTTAGATGTATGATTTACTCAGGAAAAAAAAAAACATTAAGTTTAGGTAACTAGTAAGGAAGCAGAAGTTTGGGGATATCTAGTAAAGGCGAAATTGTGTATCTTCTGAGGAAGGGAAAAATAATATTTTAAAGAGATAAAGTGGAAACTATAAGGATTACAAAGGGAGGGGAATAGGAAAGAAGAGTAATCGAAGGAATATGGGGAGGGAGAGGGAGATAAACACTAAAAGCCCATTGTAAAACTACATAGAGATCTACTACTGTAGAATCTCTCTCTCTCTCTCTCTCTCTCTCTCTCTCTCTCTCTCTCTCTCTCTCTCTCTCTCTCTCCATATATATGTATGCATGTATGTATGTGTGTTTGAGAATGTGAAAGAAATTTAAAGATATATATGTTCTTACACCATGTGTGTATATATACATTTTCACACATTTGTATACATATGAATGTATATGTGAAACAATTTAAACCAAGTAACCATACAAGAGGGTATATGGGGAGGGAGACAAACACTAAAAGCCACCTACTGGAGGAGGAATGTTATCATCGGTATCACTCAGTTACAAACCCTGTGGCCTATAAGAGCAACATTCTTACAAGATATACTGTTGTTCTGTTAAAAGAACAGCAATAAAATGACTCTTGATTACATATGTCAGCATTCATAAATCAACTCATTATTCAAGCCTCATTAGCCATACATCATCTTGCAGTAGATGCTCATTACAATGGAGACTTAACGTGCAGAGAGCGAGAGACACAAGAGTACTCAGACCTCAAAGAGATGTGTTGACCAAACACCTCCTCTCACTGCTCAGGGAAAGGAAAGAGGAGAGATCCTAAGTACCAGAGGTAGAGAATGACTTCAAGAAAACCGTGTCTTCCAGAAATAACAGGGTTGATATACATATGAATTCAGAGACTGTGACAGCACACATGAGGCCTATACAATTCAAACCAGATGAAATCGTAGCATGGCAATGCAGGAGTGGAAACAAAGTCCCACTCCCTAACTGAGAAGATATTTGCAATTGATACCCAACAGTAAAGGGAAAATCAGTTTTCTTCAACAGAGTGTCACTGGGGATGTCCACCACTTTCCTGGGAAGGGCCCAAGCACCAAATGAACTGCATTTTAAATTTTGTTTTGATAGTTTTGTCAAAAATATTGACTTTTGTTTTGATATTTATTTTGTTTTATGGTTAGAGAGAGAGAGAGAGAAAGAGAGAGAGCGAGAGAGAGAGAGAGAGAATCAGACTCAGCCTATCTGTGCTCTGTGTGTAGAGAGAGAACCAGACTCAGCCTATCTGTGCTCTGTGTGTTTCATCTGAATCATTTGTTAGAGCTCACAAGACTAGGGAGTCTATACCAGGGAGGCCAAAATGACATTCCAGTAACACTTAGGATATGACATTCATAGTGGATTGTAATTGTGTGATTTTGATGCCTATTAATCAGTATAATAATCATTTGTGCTAGACATCTAGGAGAACGCACATCACGCATCACCATTATTTACCTCTGGTAGTCTGGCTGGATTGTGGTTCAAGGGTGACAATTACTATTACTGTCTCATTTTCAGGTAAGTATGCTGAGCTGCTGAGGTGTCAAGTTTTCTGTCATTATCTACATATAACAAGGAACAGTAATTATTTGAACATCAAGAGACTGGCGCCAGTGTTGATATATTGACTATGTTTTGTTGACCATAACAAACAATGATTGGGACAATCAAAGTTATTATTTGAAAAAAATGAATAACAAGCAACTCTTTCTATTTATCTAAGAAAGTCTGAAAAGCTGCCATCCCAATAAGATCTCTCCTCTGACTGCTATATTGGCACAGAAGTAACCTCTTTTGTTTTAAGTGCCATAGGATATGATATAAATTCACTTTTATTTTATATTAGGTCAGGGTCTCCCTGAGTGGTCAGGAACTCACTATGTAGATAGAACTGACTTAAAAACCATGGCGATTTACTCGCTTTTACTTCCCAAGTGCTGGAATTAAAGGTGTGTACTGCTGTACCAGGTTGGAATATGATATAAACAGGTAACTCCTAGAAATGACTGCTTTCTAAATGAACATATTTTTAAGTTAAAAGAGAAAGGTAAATTGGTTTTTTTATAGCACTTCCTTGTTTTTCTTTTTTCTTTTCTTTTTTAAAAAAGAAAACTATCTTTTTTCATTTTACATACCAATCCCAGTTTCTACTTTCTCCCCTCTTCCCATTCTATCCATCTTCCCCCCCCTTCATCCACTCCCCAGAGAAGGCAAGGCATATTGCTTCGAGGAAGGACCAAGGCCCTCCCCAGTATATCTATGCTGAACAAGGTATCCATCAAAAGAGAATGGGTTCCAAAAAGCCAATACAAGCAACAGGGACAAACACTGGCGCCAATGCCAGTGGCCCTGAATCTTCCCCTGCCATACAGCTGTCAGGATCTAGCTTTGTTCTATCCTGATTACTTTCCTGTTCGGTTGGAGTTGGTGAGCTCCCATTAGCTCAGGTAAACTGTTTCAGTGGGTGTCCCCATCGTGGTCTTAATGCGTTTGCTCATATTCTCACTCCTCCCATTCTTCAACTGAACTTTGGGAGCTTAGTCCAGTGCTCCACTGTGGGTCTCTGCCTCTGTCTCCATCAGTTGCTAGATGAATGTTCTATGTGTCATTTAAGATAGTCATCAATCTAACTATAGGGCAAGGCCAGTTTGGGCACCCTCTCCACTATTGCTTAGGGTCTTAGTTGGGGTCATCCTTGTGGATTCCTGGGAATTTCTTTAGTACCAGGTTTCTTGATAACCCCATTATGGATCCCTCAACCAAAATTTCTCTTTCCTTGCTCTCTGTCTCTGTCTTTCCCCCATCTTGACTATCCCCTTCCCTCAAGTTCTCCTCCCCTATCCGCTTCTCCCCTACTTTTTCCCTTCCACCCTCCCTTCTTCCCCCACCCCCATGCTCCCAATTTTGTCAGGAGGTTTTTTCTATTTCCCATTTCTGGGGGATCTATATACATTTCTCTTAGCATTCACCTTGTTACTTAGCTTCACTAGGATCATAGACTGTAGGCTGTAGACTCACTATCCTTTGCTTACAGCTGGTATCCACTTATGAGCAAGAACATGTACATACCATGTTCATCTTTCTGGGTCTGGGTTACCTCACTCAAGATGCTTTTATTCTAGTTCCATCCATTTGCATGTGAATTTCAAGATGTCATTTTTTATAACCACTGAGTAGTATTCCACTGTGTAAATGTCCCACATTTTCTTTATCCATTCTAGGTTGTTTCCAGGTTCTGGCTGTTATGAATAATGCTTCTGTGAACAATGTTGAACAAATGTTCTTGTATTATTGAGCATCCTCTAGATCTATGCCAAAGAGTGATATTGCTGGGTCCTGAGGTAGTTTAAATCCCAATTCCCTGAGAAGCTACCATATGGATTTCCAGAGTGGTTGTACAAGTTTGCATTCCCACCAGCAAGGGAGGAGTGTTCCCCTTACTCCACATCCTCTCCAGCATAAACTATCATTGGTGTTTTTGATCTTAGCCATTCTGACTGGAGTAAGATGGTTTCTCAGAGTCGTTTTGATTTGCATTTTCCCCTGATGTATAAGGATATTGAACCTTTTCTTAAGTGTCTTTCAGCCATTTGAGATTCTTCTGTTGAGAATTCTCTGTTTAGATATATACCCAATTTTTTTATAATTTATTTATTTATTAAAGATTTCTGTCTCTTCCCTGCCACCGCCTCTCATTTCCCTCCCCCCAATCAAGTCTCCCTCCCTCGTCAGCCCAAAGAGCAATCAGGGTTCCCCGCCCTGTGGGAAGACCAAGGACCACCCACCTCCATCCAGTATACCAGATTTTTAAATTGGATTATTTGGAATTTTGATGTTTAATTTCTTGAGTTGTTTACATATTTTAGAGATCTGTTCTCTGTCTGAAATGAGGTGAGAAAGGTAAATTTGAAAGACTATGATCTTGCTTTAAAAAAGATAAAAGCTGTATTAGGTGCCGTGATACAACCTGTGGAGGTGAATGACTTGGAGTGATCTAGTATGTCACAGGCATTCTTTCCTTTGACTCTGTGATTGCCATTCAGAAACAGATGTTAAGGAAATCTTCATACACATCCTCAAGGACATAGTTACATAACTACTTGTATTTTTGCAGTATTGTTCACAATGGGGAAAAGCAATATTGCTAGAGGAAAATTATAGGCAAACTGAAATGAAATATAAGAGCTACAGAAATCATATGGGTTTATGCCAGACCATAGGTCATCAATTACCCCAACTCTATCATTATACCTAGTAAATAAATTCTTACATATATCTCATAAACGACAGACCCTCTGCTTTTTAAAAATGGATACATACAGCAGATATGAGGTGATTTAAAAATATATGTAGCATACTATGATTTGTATAATATTGAAAAATTTCCAAAATATATTTATGGTTTTTGAAGCACATACATTTAAGTAATACAGCCTACCAAATAATAATGAACACTTGTTTTTATGATATTTGATAATTCAAAGAACAGTAATGCAAGAGTAGCTTTCCAAGGGATTCCCAGTTTGTCCTTTATGTCTCATTCAGCACATATTTTAAAGCAAATATAGCAAACCCAGAAGACTAGTTGAAGCTTGAGGGTAGGAGCATGCTATTCAATATCTTTTATATTTTATATGACAAAAAAACCTCACAAGAATATACAATATGCTCTTTAAATGAAAGGGGGAAATGCAAAAATATGAAACCCTACTATCCTAGTATTTAAACATAGCTATTTTTAAAATTCACTATTTCTCCCAGTCAGTATTAATTCACAGCCATAGGTGTGCCACACACAGTATTTGTGTTCCCTGTTGGGGGAATGCTGTAATGTGCAGTTTGATTTCTCCAGCCTCCATGGAAATGCTAATATTCTGGCCATGAAATCACATTAAAATATTATTGGATCGCATACCTCAGGGTTACTTTCTACAAGTGATTATTTTCCAGTCACAGCCACCTAACTTGTGGTCCCCAGAGACTGTAAAACAAGCAAGCATATTTCCATAATGAGACATGAGCAACAACTTAGCATGCTCCCAAAAGGATGGGCAGGGGCCGATGTTTAGGTCAGTAGGGCATTGGGGTAGTAGCCGGAGAGGAAAGTGGCCATTGCATTCATTATGGAAAGAGGGGACAGCTGTTGAGAATAAACAGGCTGTTTTTTAATCTTGCCTGGGGCTAGCCCTGGAGAAGATGCTGAACAAATCCTCGGGATCTAAAGTCATGCTGTAGCTAATGCACAATTTGAGGAAATGACTTCTTATTAGAAACATTGACCAAGGCACAGTTTATCATCTGTATCTAAAAGGATTTAGACATTTTCAACCAGCTCAGGACTTTTAATAAGCCTTCTGGGTGAGCTGGAAGGGGAGCTGTCTTCTGCAGCTGTGTGCTATCTTCAAATAGCTGCCCGATTTTCAGCACCAGGCTTGTGAATCCAGTTCCACTTTCAAACAAAGTGGGGGGTGGGCACATACACGAGGTAGTGTAGGGGTCAACAGGAAGGCTGAGCTCCAAAGTGTTGGTTTGAGGATATGCAATTAGATATTCCTTTTCTCATGATCTAATGAAGCCAGAGGAAAGGTAAACTTTGTCAACTGTCTCTGTGCTTTGTAGAAAATCTGCAGGTCAGATGAGTCAGCAGGGTCTGGCATTAGGATGAGGGAAGTAGGACTCTACAGTTAGTCCCATCTCTTTCAAAAGCTTCGGTGTTTTATTTATCACTAATTGTTGTATAAATCACTTCAGATACTGCTGTGTTTTGTTTTTAATACCATCACACATACTGATGGAGTACTATTCCTTTTAAAATTTTAATTAAAAGTTTATTTATTAATATTGAAAATACGTTCTTCTCTATTTTAATACATCCCTTGCAGAGTTTCCCTTCCTTCCACTCCTCCCAGCCTCCTTCACCTTCCCTCTTCTGCTCCCTTTCCTTTTCAAAAATTTGCAGGCCTCTAGGAGACAAAAACTGTTTACAGGACAAAACAAGATACATTAAGAGAAAGAAAAAGTCCTCACACTGAGACTGGACAAGGCAACCCATCAGGATGAAAAGAGTCCCAAGAACAGGCAAAAGAGTCAGAGACACATCCATTCCTGCTGTTAGGAGTCCCACAAAAACAACAAGCTAACAGTCACAATATACATGCAGAGGACCTAGCACAGACCAATGCAGGCCCCATGCTTGCCTCTTCAGCCTCTCTGAACCATATGTGCCCTGCTCAGTTGACTTGGTGGACCCCGTGCTCCTGGGGTACTCTATCCCCTCTCATAACCACTATTCCCTCCCCCCCCGCCCTCATCTGCTGACAGAAGAAACCTCTATGATGATGACTGATCCAGACCACGATCTATGAGTATAACAGAATATTATTAGAAATCATTCAGCTATTTTTATTTTGTGTATGAATGTCTGTGTGTATGTGCAAGTTTGTGGGAACAGAAGATGTTGGAACTTCTGGTAATGGAGTTATAAGTAAGTGGTTGTGAAATGTCTAACGCACATACTGGGAACTGAACTTAGGTCCTCTGAGAGAGCAGCATGGGCCTTTAATGACTGGAATGGAAAAATGTAAAATATGACCTCCCCTACCACACTTATATTTAAAGACAGCTAATTTGAAATTCAGCATTTCTACCAGTCAGCATTAATTTACAGCTATGGGTATGCATGCCACATACAGGGCTTGTGCCCCTGCTATTAAATAACCCCGACAAAGATTCACAAGGAATAGGATCTGTTGTTACTTTTCCAAGTGAGCATAAACACTTGGAAAATGCCTGAAAGCTCTCCACTTAGGGGTTTAAACACCTCTTTTCTGTATTTTGTATGCGAAAGGATGGGGGATTTCATGCATCCTTGCCAATTAATAATAATAATAATTAATAATAATAATAGCTAGCTCTGGCTAAGAATAAAGACATTTAAAAATATGTATCTGAGATTTTATTTTCAAATGATTTTTGAGTGGGAACCATCTTTCTAAGGTAAGTAGCATCTAGGAGACAAAACCAAAGTGATTAGACCACTGTAGTAGATATGCTATTATTTTTCTCAAAAATTAGACTATAGAATGTATCTAGATAGAACGTTCAAGTTGACTCATTGAGTCCCATGTATTAAATGAATCATATTGAAATTATATTGACTTACCCCTGGAGCAACAAATTGATTTTAATATTTAACAACTTAGAGAATTTCTGGGACATGAGGGCTAAACATGTCTAATATTAACCTGTTGGTATGAATCCAGTTTCCTCTGCAGCATGATAATTGTATATTCAAGATACAATTAAAATCAACCTTTGAAACATATGACATTATTTTCTTGAAGTTGGGCCTTCTGCCTGACATATTCAAATCTAAACTTTAGTTGTTATCTTTTCAGTTGCATGTATTTCCAGCTTTAATGTATTTTTATCTTCTGGGCCAAGGGATGTCTAAGAATGAAGGACAGGGCCAGTGCTTCTATTTGATATAACAGGCTTTTGACAAGGAGGTGTGTACACCTGCCAAGTCCCCAGCCTATATACTGGCTGATGAAAGAATTCTCAGTAATGTATTCTCTCTCGGGGTTCACTCTCAGTTTTCAGTAATAGATGTCTTTAAAAGAACATTGACATGCTTGAGTGAATGATGCCAGAACTGCTATTCCATTCCCTTGACAGGCACATGTTAATTTACAGCCTAGATATCCTGGGAACTACATAAACAAGGCTATGTGAGCCTCAGAGAATACCATTTTGAATTTTTTCACATAAAAGGATCTGCACAAAACACGCTCCTCATTAAATGTGCAGTTGCTTTAATAAACTGGTACGGAACATGGGACTCCAATTATCAATTTTTGATCAGCCTCTCCAGCCCTTTTCCAGAAGAACTGCTTCAAGTGAAATACCAGTTTTAAAAATGTTCTCATTGCAAGATGTAAAGAACCATTATGTTACTTTAGCTGACACCTGTGTACCGTTGCATAATGTGGCTAACCATCAATGAGCACCCATAAATAATAGCAATGTGAGGATTTGACTGGTCCCATCGGATAAAAACACACGCTGATAAGAATAAAAATAAAACAAGCATCAAGATCATGCCAAACTCAAAGGAAGGAAATATTCATCTTCCATTGCTGCCTGCTGCTGTCATGAAGGCAATGAACCAAGTAAGATTTCCCATAAGGAAGCAAAGTGGTACGCCTGGGTGATGGTGTGTTAGTAATTGCATTACAGCAAGGTCATTTCAACGTATGAGTATTTTGCTTGGAAAATATCTTTGAAGGGGGTGGTTAAAGTACATTTTATATTCACTTTGAAAGAAGGCATAACACTGGCGATTTTGAATGCCAATGAAAACTGGGGATATTGTGATTCACCGAAAGGAAACATTTTTTCATAATAGCTTTTTGCCATAATAGGATTAAATACAGAACAAAGAAATATCTGACAATTTAAAAAAATTCAAAGCGATTTAAGTGCACCAATACAAAGGCTGGGTGGCGGGAATCTATCGGCTCTTCATTGTCAGTGTGCAGCCTACGTTAAAGGAAGGGCTGGCAGTTCTAAGATATTGACATTGCTCCAAGTTTTCTCCATTTACTGTAATTCCTATTTCTATTCTCAGGAAGATGGTTTATAATCTATATTTATGTGAATATTCTATTTCCTTTTATTTGATTTTGACTTTTGTTTCTTGTTAAATTTAACATATTTCTGCTTACACAGATTTCCAGAAAGTGTTGATATAAGGTTATGTAGAAAATTTCCCTTAAATTTGAACATGTCCTGCTCTACCTACATGCAGATTCCAACCCATCGTGGGAACAGAGACTACCTTTGCCACCTGCAGTCATTTCTTCTACATAAAGGAAAGCATGAGAAACTAGTTAGGTAAAACCTTCCACTGAGATCACTATTTATTCATGGACTTCATACTTCCTTAAATCAGGACACAGCAAACACTATTTTCAAAGTGTATCAAAGTTGCTATTTCAAAATATCTGATTTCTTTCGTCCATCCTCTCTGGATAGCAGGCTCTGCAAACACAGAAGTCAAATCTTTTTCATGACATATCCATATCATTAATTCAGGGAGGTGGAAGAATCATGCTACATAACTCAGGAACCTTCCTTTCAGTCCCCTCTCTGTGATTCACAGGTCAGGAATGCCTGGGAATCCCTGAGTTCTCCAGTATGAATCCCCTTGTTCCCTAACAGGCAGATTCTGAGACTCTTGGGCAAATGCTGTCATTGTTAATCGCCTAAAGCCATAGAAAGACAATTCCTGTCTTAATAGAAATGTAGTAGTTTGGGACTGTAAATCAGAAATTGAATTCACATACAGGAAAGTATTTAAGGTTCAATGAGCTGAGTGGAAGTTGTTCTTAGCAATGGTGACCCACGGTCCTTTCTCAGAGGGCGAACTTCTGTCTTAGCCTTAGACTGGGTTGTTTAGTTATCTTCACAGTACATCCTGGCCAGCAATTCAGCTGAATATAACCCAGTTACATCACGGGAAGACTTGTCTGGCTACAAAAGATGGCCAGTTCAGACCCTGTATCCTCCACTACTGGGAGTCCCCACAGGGTCACCCTCACAGATTCCAGAAAGTTTCTGTTGCCCTAGGTTTCCATTCTGCTCACCAAATGCCTCCTAATTTTAGCTGTCTCTCCCCACGTTCTCTCCCTCTATCCAGCCCCCTCCCTCCCTTCATAAACATGTCTTCTGACATCTATATGCACACTATGGCATGAATTCTGTGCATAAACGCATTAAAATAAATGAAAACATAAATAATTGAGTTTAACAAGAAAATGGATTTAGTTGGAAGAGAAGAGAGTAAAGCCATTCTAACAGAGGAAAAGGTATTATTACTCAATTTGAAGCTGTCTGTACTACGAACACCAAACTAACCTTGTAAGTCTCAAAGTGAAGAAATGTTAGGATAATATTATGGAATGCTCTGCAATACCACTCTATTTCCTTCTTTTCTTCTGAAATTTCAAAGTGATTATTGGCTCTTATGTTAGGGCTGTTTCCTTCAAAACTGTTTTTACTCTTTTATCTATATAAAAAGTTCTTTCCTCTATTTTCCTTAAATTTGAGTCTTCAAAAACCTCAATCCAAACTAAAATAAAAGATCAAATCTCTTTTCACTATTTTGATGTTTTCTTATACTCAGAAGACATTGGTACTTATTTTCCAATTTATTGGTGTGTGTGTGTTAAATACTTGTATTTAGCAGAATATTTAATGTCCCAACTAAGACACTTTTACAGTCTAGAAAACAGTAGTTCTCAGCCTTCCTAATGCTGCAACCTTTTAATACATGTTGTGTTGACCACAACCACAAATTTATTTTTGTTACTACGTCATAACTCTAATTTTGTTACTGTTATGAATTATAATGTAAATGTCTGTGCTTTCTGATGGGCTTAGGCTACCCCAGTGATCATTTGGGGAATCATTTGGTCCCCCAAAGGGGTAGTAACCTATGTTCTATTATCTACTGCTTTTAGTGGCATTGAGAAATTTTCTTTTCTTTCTTTCTTTTTATTTTAGGAGAGAAGGCAAAAGTAGCTATCTAACTGCTGTATGAAGATTTTTTATGTTTATTATATTTAATAATTATCCACACACTGATTTTTCCCTTAGTGACTTAAGCCCAATCAGTCAATTAGATATTGCTTTTCTTTCCTCTTACATCTGGCAGAGTAGAAAATGAACAGGCAGAATGATATGGGAAGTGGGAGTGCAAGTTTCTATCTAGGAACTCATTTTAACATTTTGTAAAAAATGAAAGGTCTAGCAGAAGCTGGGAAGATAGGCAAAAAAAAGGCAGTCATGAAGCACCTGTTCCAGGATTTCCTGCTTTAGGTAGTAAGATGCTGTCACATCAGGAAGCAATGTTGACTACAAACACATAGAAGGAGGTTTTTAAATTGTGGGAAACACTTTGAGTGGTCTTACTAGGTGATGCTTCTTAGATCCAGAATGCTAGCTCCTGAGCCATGCTCTTGACATAGCTGAAAGCAAGCATGTAGGTTCCTGGGCTGGGGTGAAGTCACCCTAGAAAATATTTACAGCTTCCTTCTCCTGGCCTGTTCATTGCTAAAGGGCCTGGCTAAATTCATTTCTCCTAGGATACATATAGGCCGTTTTACTGTTTTATATAAGGAACTAACTAATAAATTATCTACAGATTAGATAATGAATACTTTCTTTGAAAAGTACTAGCAAGCTGTTGGAATTTGTTTTTTGATACCCATCAGCATATTATATTAACACTCTGAAAGAACCTTAAGGGTGTGTCTTAGTCAGTACTCTATTGCTGTGAAGAGACATTATGACTATGGCAGCTTTTATAAAGGAAATCATTTAGCTGGGGTTGGCTTACAGGGTCAGAGGTTTAACACATTAGTGTCATTGTGGAAAACATGGCTACACATAGGCAGACATGGTCCTCGAGAAGGAGTCAAGAATTCTGCATCCTGATTGGCAAACAGCAGAAAGAGAGAGAGAGACACTGGGCATGACTTGAGCATTTGAAACCTTTAAGCCTACTCCCAGTGACACACTTTCTCCAAAAAGGCCACATCTACTCCAACAAGGCCATACCTTCTAATGCCCCCATGACTCCATTGGGGGGCCCTTTCAGTCAAACAACCACAGTATGTAACTGAAAAAATATCAACATGACTTTATATATATATATATATATATATATATATATATATATATACACACACATAAATAACTTATTTATATACATATAGATATATAGCTTACATACATAAATATGTAACTTATTTTATTTTTTTTTGCATTGTATCCTTAAGATTTATTTTTTTTTAATTTATTTATTTATTAAAGATTTCTGTCTCTTCCCCGCCACCGCCTCCCATTTCCCTCCCCCTCCCCCAATTAAGTCTCCCTCCAGCCCGAAAAGCAATCAGGGTTCCCTGTCCTGTGGGAAGTCCAAGGAACCCCCACCTCCATCCAGGTCTAGTAAGTTGAGCATCCAAACTGCCTAGGCTCCCACAAAGCCAGTGCGTGCAGTAGGATCAGAAACCCATTGCCATTGTTCTTGAGTTCTCAGTAGTCCTCATTGTCCGCTATGTTCAGAGAGTCCGGTTTTATCCCAGGCTTTTCCAGACCCAGGCCAGCTGGCCTTGGTGAGTTCCCAATAGAACATCCCCATTGTCTCAGTGTGTGGGTGCACCCCTCGCGGTCCTGAGTTCCATGCTCGTGCTCTCTCTCCTTCTGCTCCTGATTTGGACCTTGAGATTTCAGTCCTGTGCTCCAATTTGGGTCTCTGTCTCTGTCTCCTTTCGTCGCTTGCTGAAGGTTAATATTCAGGAGGATGCCTATATGTTTTTCTTTGGGTTCTCCTTATTTAGCTTCTCTAGGATCACTAATTATAAGCTCAATTTCCTTGGTTTATGGCTAGAAACCAAATATGAGTGAGTACAAAAGTGTTCCTCTTTTTGGGTCTGGCTTACCTCACTCAGGATAGTGTTTTCTATTTCCATCCATTTGTATGCAAAATTCATGAAGTCCTTGTTTTTTATTGCTGAGTAGTACTCTAATATGTATAAATTCCATACTTTCTTCATCCATTCTTCCATTGAAGGGCATCTAGGTTGTTTCCAGGTTCTGGCTATCACAAACAATGCTGCTATGAACATTGTAGAGCATATACTTTTGTTGTATGATAAGGCCTCTCTTGGGTATATTCCCAAGAGTGGTATTGCTGGGTCCAGGGGTAAGTTGATCCCGAATTTCCTGAGAAACCGCCATACTGCCTTCCAAAGTGGTTGTACAAGTTTGCATTCCCACCAGCAATGGATGAGTGTTACATACATATACACAGACACATAAGAAGAATGTGTAAGAAGAATGATCATACTCACTGTTCACCAGTGCGGCCTCAACATCTTTGTTTTAGGTTGGTGACAGGGTTTTCATGTATTAGGAAGCCAGTTGAACTTGGGCAGATTTAAATATTGTTTAAAAGATGATTTTGTACTGGTATAGCTAGGCCAGAACAATAAACATAATTCTCTATATTTAGTACCTCAATTCAGAAAAACAATTGAAACTCACTATACAGTCGACTTGTTGAATAAGTAGTTAAATGAGTTGAAAAGGCAAATTTGGTCTTTGTCATCGGTCCTAGTTTCCTTTATATTGAAGTTAATTGACTGTATTCAAGCAGCTGAAATAATTCTATCAAGGAGAAAGAGATTATTTAGACTACTTTGGATTCTAATGTGATAGACATTTTTGCATCACTTCTCTTTTGACTTAGGAAATGAGCCTTCGGAAGGATAGTAAATGCAGGAATAAGTTTATAGAAGCATAATTAGAGATGGATCAGCGTAGTGGGTTATTTTACCTCACTAAATCTATTGTACGTTTGAAAATGAAAATAGGTATTAAGAAGATGGCTCAGTGGTGAAAAGCACTTGCTGCCCTTGCAGAGGATCTCTGTTCAGCTTCCAGCACTCACAGGGCAGCTCACAACTGTTTGTAACTTCAGGACTACAGGATCTGGCCCTCTTCTTTCCTCCTTAGGCACTGTATGCATGTGGTACAAGTACAGATGCAGGAAGATGCTCAGACACATAAACTAAAAAACCAAAGCAAAATAACCAAGATGGAAGGAGAGAACTGACCTGAAAAGTTAGCCACTGACTTCCGCGTTGCTCACACTCTTGCACATTCAAATAAATAACACACAAAATAAATAAATAAAATAAATAAGTCTCATAAAAATCTAAAAGTAGAATTTGTCTTGAAATAAATTGTTGCTGTAGTCTTTGATATTGTGACAGAAATGATGATTATGGAACTGTAGGGCTGAGTATATCAAATAGGCTGAATTTAATTTAATACATTAAAAATAACAATAAAACTTTATTAGAATAAAAATAGGTAACATAAATAATCTATTTATTTAAGTATAAATATAAACATCTAATTATATATGTAGATAAATACAAATGAATATGCTGACTCATGGAAAATAATTTTTTTGATATGATTTTTAAATATATATATCAGAATTTGGAATATATTTTCTTAGTGATTCCATTACTGTATAATTACTAAATCAAAACACCAATGAGTTTTCCATGATATGAAATATTATTACTTCATTCTTTGCATGGTTGATTTTTGGTTTAAATAAGTGTCTTTCTTAGACTTGCATGTGTATGGGCTGGGTTTGAATTCTGACAATAGTTCAGGTAATTTAATTCTTTAGAATGATTTCTCTATTATTATGGTTCTATGAGACCAAGAAATGGAATTCAGGTAAGGATCCTGTAAGAACTCTATTCATCGTTTAAGCACCTATCCAATTATTACGTTTGATTATCTGAGGTGTCTAGAATTTAGACAGCTGAAACAATTATTTAAATAGCAAAAATGCTGTCATGGCATTTAGATATGCTCACATTTTAAAAGGAGGAAATTGTAGAGGTGACCAACACTGAAGCCCTGCACTACTGCAGTGTGCACCACATCTTCCCATGAAGGAGCTGTCATTCTAGTCTATTGCCTCACAGCCATCATTCAGACCTGTATCTAGATTATTTGAGGGGACTAATTTTGACATCCTAGGTATTTATGCTGAATCTTTCTTGGCATCCCAGTGTTGGAAAGTAGCTACAGTGATCATACATTCCAATTACTTCCTTTATAAGTAAAATTTTGTCTTTGAAATAGTAGTATTAACATATTAAAATGGCACAGATTTCATCAAGTGATAGAGATTAAACTGTTACCATGTAATACAAGGAAATCATATTTTGCTTCAATGATGTCACTCCCATCCATGTGGTTTTAGCTAGCATCCTTGTTGCTTCTTTCACTGAACTGCTTCAGGGAAGTGCTCCCAGCATGCAGGACTAGGTTTAAGTGATTTGCAAAGGTTCTCACTAACAGGAAGAAATGTCTATGTCCCTCGCAACAGTCATACATTTAATCTAATACCACTCATAAATCACAGTTACAACCTTCAAATTTCAATCAATAAGGTGTTTTATAGCCTATAGCAAAATCTTCTAGAGAGAAGTTATAGAAATGCAGGAGGTGTGTAGCTGGGGCCTGTCCAAGACTTGATTCTGCATTCTGTCCTCCTGAAGGGATTAACCCGCTGATGCTTAACAATGAGAGACCTTTTCAGAACAGCTGTACGCAGGCCAGAGCAGATCTGTGTTAATGAAGCATGCTGGGAAGACGCGATCAATAACACCACAGCAGAAAAAGTGTTCCTGCTCTTGCAGTCAGGCTTAGAGTGAATTACAAACACTGGGGAATGAATCATAGCTATAACTATTTCTAATTTGTTATGTAAAATTAGACTTTTAATGACAATGTGTCTTTAAATTTTCGTGCAGGATTTTACTGACATTTTCTAGACACAGTGTGCTATTATTTTATACACACAGTGTCATAAAAGTTTTGCTAATATTATAGAATTGTGTTTTATAAAATAATAAAGAACTTAGATTATATTCCCCACCATATGCACACAAATAGGTTATTTTATAATTTTCAAAAAGTATATCAGCAGTCAGTGTCTTGCTGATTGATTTAAAATAGTTTGATGAAAGAAATCAGAAAAATTTTATTTAGATACTCTAAATTTCCTATCTTTCAGCTAAAGGCTATGCAAATTTTCTAATAAGTGCTGATTATAAACAAGACAAACATAAAATAAGGAATGATTACCATATATTTATTTAGGTGACCCTTCTTTGTAAATTAAATTATATGGCCATGTGGAATAGGATGGACCTTGATATATTCACAGTATTAATGGCAAACAATAAGTATTATGGTGGTAGTGATATATGCATAATAAAATAGTGAAGACCAACTTTTTGTAATATGAATATGACAATGATAATACCTAATGGATTGCCACCACTTGGTATTTTTTCTTACACATTTATTTCATAAAAGAGGCAGACATACATTTGGAGTCACATGAAGTCTCAAAGTTTCAATAGTAGACCATAGAATATCATGCAGAAAAGAAAAATAATGCAGATTGACTTCAAACTTAATAGTCATGAGTTAGATCAAAGTTCATGGTCTTATGTGCCATGTTCATATACACAAATATGTTCATAACTAAATATACACACATAATTAATGGCATAAAATAAAACTATATTAAATAAAAGAAAGGGCTGGGTAGAAATATTTATACACATTAATATTGTTTATTCAGAATGTATAAAGGCACTTATAATAATAATGAGATAATACAAATAAAAGCAAAGAAAAGATTTGGTTAAATTTTACCATAAAAGAGATACAAAACTGGACAATTAGTTACTGAAAACGTATCAGGGTTATTTCTCATGAGAGACACATATATTAAAATTGTAATAAATCATATTAGTAGAAAATAATTCATGGCTCTGACATACATATCTAGGAAAACTCAAAAACTGTGTGATGGTTAGTGTTAGCTGACAACTTTCCAACATGTAGTCACCTAGAGGAGGGGCTAGTGAGCATGCTGGTGGGGAATTACCTTGATTGATAAGACCCTTCTTAAGTGAGAGTGAAGCATTTCCTGGTTAGGGATCCTGTAGTGTTTAATAGAAAAAAAAGGTGGTGGGGTGTATTTGTATTTATTGCCTTTCCTTTTTTGTCTGGCAAGTGTGTGAGCAGCTGCTTTTAGCTTTCTGCTGTCTGGACTTCCCCATCATCAAGGACCATTGCTTTAGATTTGGTTTATAATAAATACTTTCTCCTTAGTTGCTTTAGCCAGAGTATTTTTGCCACTGAAACAGGAAAGGTAACTATTAATTAGCTGTACAGATTCTTAATAATTCAATGACAATTTATTACAAAAAGTTCAAGTTTCCAATTAGTTGTGTTCACCACAATCAAATAAAAACATGTTTACTTTCTGTCTGAAGAGATTCTTAGCTTTGTGGTTGGTGGAAGCTAGTAGCCTGCTAAGTTTATAGATTCTAAAATATTTCTATCTACCAGTCAAAGATGTTAGTTCTAACAGAGATGTGTCAAGGAATGGGTTTTCTGAAGGACTGGAATTAGCCCAAAATAAGATCATTAGACTCTGGACTGGCACCATTCTAATATCTCCACAGCAGTGAAATTCTAATCAGCCAATCTCCGCAGACAAAGTCTCTTTTCAGGAGTTTTCTATCACAAAGTAGTAAACAAGCAGCCTATAGGCTGGACATGATACTTGATTCCTCAGATATACTAATATAAAGGTAAGTCACTCATTGCTGTGATTTTAATTCATACATTAATATTCAGTAACTATCTTAGCTAAGGTTCTTCAATAAACAAGTCTCAGAAAAAAAGTGTTTTGATGTCTCCCACCCCACAGAAATTGGAGTCTCACAGTTCAAGTGGGGGGAGGAGGATATTGAAGAAGAAAAATAGAGATAAAAATGTTGCACATACATAAACCAATTTGGCTACTGTTAGTGTCAAGGACAAATTACAGTACACCATTGCCTTTGGAGAAAAGGCATACATTTTAGACATGTGATGCTTTAGAAAATGTATAAATTCCTTTAGACAGTGCGATGAAATATTCATTTATTCACTGGTTCCTGTCCATGAAGGGAAGTGAATTTTCCACATTCCTGGGTTGAACATGCAAGGCTGTGAAAAGTGTTCTTCCTATGCTTACCATGTCAGAGGTGCCATGGGGAAAGTAAGTAAGAGGTATGAGCAGTAGTATCAGGGAAGGAGTGTTCATGCTCTGTATTCTACAATTTGTCCTGAAAACCTGGACATGGTGATAGGTACTGGGGCTAGATTCAGGGTGTAGTAGGAGGAGTGGTGGGCTCTTTCCCATCTGCCCAGCTAGCTTAGCCCTGAAATAACCACACAGAAACTGTATTCATTAAAATGCTGCCTGGCCCATTATCTCTAGCCCCTTATTGGCTAACTCTCACATATTAGTCTCCATTAATGTGTATCACCACTTGACTGTGGCTTACTGGCATGAATCTATCCAGCGTCCATCTCAGGCAGGAGAACCATGGCATCTGCCCAACACGGCTCTCCTTTCCAGAATTCTGTTCCGTCTTCCCCACCTACCTGAGTTCCGCCCTATCAACTAGGCCAAGGCAGTTTCTTTAATAACCAATGAAAGCAACACAAATACAGATCTCCTACACCACAGGGGAAATCCCCATGAGTAGAACTCCATAAATCTTTAGATGATAAAAATGTGTCTAATGTTATTATTCAACAACATATTGTCATCCACAAAGTTTGTGCTCAAGAACTGGGAAATGTAGAATCAAGTTTAAGAAAATTTTAGGGATAAAATTCTACAAACCTGTAATACTTTAAGTAAGTTTGTGATTTTGTGTTGGACAGTGTTTATAGCTACCCTTGATCTCATGCAAGAGCCTGAAGCAGTGGGTCTCAGGCTGGGCACAGTCAACAGGGGGGATTTTATCAGGGAACATAAATAAACTTTTACCTTCTTGGAATTTTCATTCCAGTCTATTGGATAAAGGGAGAAAGACAATGGAGAAAAGTATAATACATAATATATATGTTAAGTTATATAGTCTTTCGATCTGATGAATTTCTATGTGTGATATATTTTATTTAAAAATTAATATTTAAAAATATGATGTAATTCTTTTCCTGAGGATGATATTCCTTAATAAGAGATACTTTATTTCCAATGACTAATGTGTAATGCAGTTTTTAGTCCTTGTGAATGAGCTATATGTTCACATAAAAATAAAATGTAACTTCAAGGATCATTATTGAAAGAGATTCAAATAGTGGAACTGCGATAGGGATGTAGCACAGCTGGTAGAGCACTTGCTCAGAATGTATATATGGCTTTGCATTTGATCTGGTCTTACAAACAAAATAGAGATACGTTTTTAGTATGATTTTTATTTAGTCTGAAGACAAAGATGAGATAAAAGTGAAATTCCTTATAATCTGTTAAAATGAAGAATGTTAGATCATTTTGATAATATACATCTCCCATTATGTATTATTATTGCAACCTACATCATTAATGGAATCATTATCATAACTGAAAATATATAAATATATAGTTATAAGAGATGACTTCTAATAATTTATATTATCTGGGTAATTTTTAATCTTTGTAAGAAAAGTAATAATATGTACTATGGCCATACTCACTGAATGTCCCATGATTTTAGAGGATTACTCTGACCCGTCCATCATATATTTCTTGTCAACCATTCATACACAAGTTTGTTGTTTGTCTGGTTAATTTTAGTAGCAAAATAATTGGCTAATGGTGATGAACATTATAGATTCTCTTATCTGTTATGACAATATGTTATGTCGACCATTTTTTATACTGTAACAGAAACTAGTGATATTAAAGTTTTATTTTCCTTTTTTCTCCTTGCTTGTGTTTTAGTTTTTCTGCTTACATTTTTCTGTTATAGTACACCTGGCTTGAAACTCATGGTAATCATTCTAACATTTATTTTTAAAAGTTTCATCAAATATAAGACAAGTTAATATACTACATTATTCTCTGTTTTGTTGTCTGTTTACTCAATGTCAAAACCTGTTCCTCATTTCCTTTCTTTAGTTTTGCTCTAAAAGTTATTGTAAAGTTAATCAACATTAATGCGATTATGTTTTTAATTATTCTTCTAATTAGCTCCCCCTTTGAAATGTCATTAATCTCTTGAATTATTGATTTTTGTGTGAATTAGCATGGCATATTTTTATAGGGAGTACAACTAATTTAATTTGTTGATTTTACTGCTTGTCATCTAAAATTTTCCTTTTGTTGCATTGATCAAAAATGTTTATTGAGGCTTATGTTCATGAAATACTATGGCGACAGGTACTGTGAGGGGCTTTTGTATTTTATCTGCAATGAGCCACACTTGTTCAATCTCTTGAATTCTCTAAAACCCATCTTAACCTTTAACTATAACTTGATTTCCATTAATACTTCAGAAGCAAGAGACTAATTTTCAGATTTCATTTAATCATTTTGTGGCTATTTATCTGTCTATAAACATGTCTTCTTCTTTTAGGGTATTTGCCCTATGATTCAGGAGATTATTAAGTTTCTTGTCTATCTTATGATCTTTGTCAACCATTCATACACATCCGGCTAATTTTGGTGGTAAAATAATTGGCTAATGGTGGTGAACATATGACCAAAGTCTGGTCAGTCAGGTTGGAATACAAAATCATTTCTCTCAATTCTGTTCACCCTGTGGCTACTTGTCAAGGAGCATGAACTCCACCTGGCATGTTTCCCTCTACCTGAGACTCACCAGATCCCAGACCCTGTCCCACAAGTATGCTCTAGCCCAGTCAATTGGTTGGGAGAAAGAGGCACTTCTGATAGCTACTCTCCATTCTTATTACCTGAGGCATACTTGTCAGAGACCAAGACTTTCTCTCAGGCTCCTCTATTTTCTGTTTGAACACAGATCACAGGTTCTTTCTTATCAGGGACTTTCAAAACTTTGCACATGGTACAATAGTTTTAGATCCGTCATGTAGCTTGCCAGAGACTGTGACCTTCTCTATGCTCCTCATTGGCTTACCAGCCATCAGCCTGATATGAACAAGGAACTCCCCAACCAGAACATGTGGATTGGAGATTCAGTTCATTCCCTTCCTTCGAGACTCACCCCCCTCCCCCACAATCTCCAGTTGCCCTATCATGCCCTGAGACCCAGGACTGGTCAGCACTACCAGAGGAAATTTATTCTAAGATCATCAACCAAGCCACTGAAGATACCAAATTGTAGATGATAAGTAGAATATCCAGGATAGAAGCTGAAAAACTAAATACCAGACAGAGAGAGGAAATCAGTAATCCATGCCTGAATTAGTCCTCTTCTGAACATTGTACATACCCGTGCTAAATGAAGTAAGGTGCCTTAAACAAAAAAATGAAACAGAAACTCATGCAAAAAGCCCAACTCCATGTGTACAATTTCCAAATGCAGAAATAAAAACAACATGAAAATGTTAACATGTATCTTTGAAAAATACAAATAAACACGGTCATAGTCCTCATTAAAAATGACTTGGAAGAACTTACAAAAAATTTAAAAGCATGATTATAATGGTGGTTAAAAAATTTAAAGGTGACAGAAAGTCAAATTAAATAAGGAAGTCAATCTAAGACATGAAAATATAGTTTAGATATTTAAAGTAACAAAAACAGAAACAATACCTGATAGAAAAACTTAGCAAATTAATTTTAATATTTATTTATTTATTTATACAATGTTCTGTCTATATGCCTGCAGGCCAGAAGAGGGCGCCAGACCTCATTACAGATGGTTGTGAGCCACCATGAGGTTGCTGGGAATTGAACTCAGGACCTTTGGAAGAGCAGGCAATGCTCTTAACCACTGAGCCATCTCTCCAGCCGCAAATTAATTTTAAAAACTCAGTGGAATCCCTTGCCAACAGATGGGTCATGTCAAAAAGAGTGAGTTAAGGGTAGAAGACATAACTGAAGCCTTTGATGACTCAGTAAAAGTCAAAGTGAGGCTAAAAAATATGAATGAAACATGGGGGAAATTTGGGGATACTAGGAAAATATCTTATCTCCAAGTTATGGGCATAGAAAGAGAATAATATCACAGAAAAGGCATAGAGTATAGTTTTAGCAAAATCACCAAAGAAAACTAAGCCTAGAGACATAGATGCCCTTGTCTTTATATAAGATGCCTACAGAACAACAAACAGACAAGGACAGAAAAGACAATTTCTAGGGAACATTATGGTTTAGACATTAAAACACAAGATAAAGAGATGCTGATGCTATTAGGGCAACCCTGGGCTACCTAACAGAAATTTTTACCAACAGAGGTCTGGGAAAATGTGCTTCAAATCCTAAAAAAATACCAGTGACTATCAACCCATTTTATTAAACTCTGAGATATTATCTATTAAAATTGAGAAGTTAGAACTGAGAATAAAAATGACTATGATAAGTTATATATATAAGACATATATAAGTTATATATATAACTTATATATGTCCAAAAACACATCCAAAAGATCACAGGAAGTAAACTGAAAAAAAAAAAAACAGGATAAGACCCTCAGGAGTATTGGTTCTAGTTCTTCCTGGAATCAGATAGGATTCTGCAGTTAATTCCTCTGGTCCTGGATATTCTTTTAGTTGAGACATTTTAAACTAAAGATTTGTTTGGATGTTATGAGGTTATTTAAATTATTTGTCCTTAGAATTCTCTGAATTTCCTCAGTGTCTGTTGTACTGTTTCTCCTTTCGTCTATACCTTTATTAATATGGATACTCTCTTTTATTATTATTATTATTGTTGTTGTTGTTAATTTGGCTAAAGTTTGAAAGAGCGAACTCTTCATTTCACTGATTATAATATGTATTCAGCTCTATTTTAGTGGTTTCAGCCCTGAGTTGGATTAGCTCAAATTGCCTGTTTTTTGGTTGTTTATACTTTTTGGTCTTAGAACTGTTCAGTGAAAATCTTCTTTGATGTTTCCTGCTTTGGGGCTGATCATCTTTGAACATCACTACAACCAAATTTTTTTCTATGTTTTATTACATGAGACAATAGACTCTTTGCCTAGTCTGAATTGCTGCTGAACCTATAATCTTATAACTGGAACGAGTTACATTACCAGGATGTACATCAATGAACAATCACATACTAAATTATGTAATTTGCTTACCAATATCATGGCAAGAATTTTCCTTCTATAGAAGAAAGTGAGGCTCAGGAAAAAGGTTTTAGATTGTGTCATCATCTCCCTTACATCACAGAAATGTGAACTATGTTCCCTGGCAAACTATTTGTTCATCTGAAGGAAGAACTGATGTAGCACATAATAGAGTTTTCAACATTGCTAGAAGCACATTATAAAAGCACTTCACACATGGTAGGGAAAAAAAAGCATCCACAATAAAAAAAAAGCCATATAAATTACATAGAGTCCTTTACTCCTGACATAGGTTTTTCTTTGCTCATGCTCTTACAACATTTTTAAATCATTATTACCATGAGATCTAAATTAAAAATCCATGTTTGACTTCCAAGCAACTCCACAACTGTCTTTCTATGCGAGAATGCTGGCTTCTTCCATTCCCTTTACTTTTATGCTTGCCTTATAATTTGGAGTTGTACTCACAGGGTGGCAATAAAGTTTGGAGAATCAGGTAGACATCTCCTTTACATTAAATAGCAATTCAAAACCTTAGGTGCATATCAGTTCCTTTTTAACCAACACAATGGTTTTCTAGTGAAAGAACAGAAGGAATATTATTTTATTTAAAACCCAAAGAATAGATATCCCAGTAGTTTCAGATCAAACTTGAGAGCTATACCCTTGGGTGTAGTTTCTTTTCTATACTTTCAATTGTTTTGGAGTAGGAAATAAAAGAGTAAGTGGCAAAATATGAGAAGCCTTCTCCAATATGACACCTCTTATTGCTGTAAAACTACCTTGGAGCTAATTCCACACTAAAGCTTCCAGAGCATGAAACCCAAGAAATTGCATTTTTAAAAAGGTCTAAAATACTGATTTTAAATCATGGGATAAACCACCAAACTAACTTTGGAAATTTTGAAATGAGCAAAATATCAACTATGTAATAAAATTCAAGATTTAAATCCATGCACTTATTTTTTTTGATGGCTGAAATAAATAGCTATTTTATTTTTATTTATTTTTAATTTTTTTATTGAGAAAAGGAAAAAAAAAAGTTTCTGCCTCCTCCCAGCCTCCCATTTCCCTCCCCCTCCTCCCACCCTTCTTCCCCTCCCCCCACTCCTCTCCCCCTCCCTCTCCAGTCCAAAGAGCAGTCAGGGTTCCCTGCCCTGTGGAAAGTCCAAGGTCCTCCCCCCTCTGTCCAAGTCTAGGAAGGTTAACATCCAAACTGGCTAGGCTCCCACAAAGCCAGAACATGAAGTAGGATCAAAACCCCGTGCCATTCCTTAGCTTCTCATCAGCCCTTATTGTTCGCCATGTTCAGAGAGTCCGGTTTTATCCCATGCTTTTTATCCCATGCTTTTTCAGTCACAGTCCAGCTGGCCTTGGTGAGATCAGCCCCACTGTCTCAGTGGGTTGGTGCACCCCTCGTGGTCCCGACTTCTTTGCTCATGTTCTCCCTCCTTCTGCTCCTCATTGGGACCTTGGGAGCTCAGTCCGGTGCTTCAGTGTGGGTCTCTGTCTCTATCTCCATCCATCACCAGATGAAGGTTCTATGGTGATATGCAAGATATTCGTCAGTATTGCTATAGGATAGGGTCATTTCAGGTTCCCTATCCTCAGCTGCCCAAGAAACTAACTGGGGACATCGCCTTCAACAGACAAAGGTCTGATCTCCAAAATGTATAGAGAACTCAAGAAACTAGACTTTAAAATGCTAATTAACCCAATTAAAAAATGGGGCACTGAACTGAACAGAGAATTCTCAACAGAAGAAGTTCAAATGGCCAAAAGACACTTAAGGTCATGCTCAACCTCTTAGCAATCAGGGAAATGCAAATCACAACAACTTTGAGATATCCATCTTAACCTGTAAAAATGGCTAAAATCAAAAACACCAATGATAGCTTTTGCTGGAGAGGCTGTGGAGGAAGGGGTACCCTCATCCATTGCTGGTGGGAATGCAAACTTGTGCAACCACTTTGGAAATCAGTGTTTCGGTTTCTCAGGAAATTCAGGATCAACCTACCCCTGGACCCAGCAATACCACTCTTGGGAATATACCCAAGAGATGCCCTATCATACGACAAAAGCATTTGTTCAACTATGTTCATAGCAGTATTATTTGTAATAGCCAGAACCTGGAAACAACCTAGATGCCCTTCAATGGAAGAATGGATGAAGAAAGTGTGGAATATATACACATTAGAGTACTACGCTGCGGTAAAAAACAATGACTTCTCGAATTTTGCATGCAAATGGATGGAAATAGAAAACACTATCCTGAGTGAGGTAACCCAGACCCAAAAAGATGAACATGGGATGTACTCACTCATAATTGGTTTCTAGCCATAAATAAAGGTCACGGAGTCTACAATTGGTGAACCTAAAGAAGCTAGATAAGAAGGTGAACCCAAGGAAAAACATATAGTTATCCTCTTGGCTATGGGAAGTATACAAAATTGCCGGGGAGAAAATTGGGATCTTGGGGGTGGGGTTGGGATGGGGGTAAGGGGAGATGGGGAGAGAAAAGTGAGAAGGGGAGGATGGGGGGAACTTGGGGAAACAGGATGATTGGGATAAAGGAAGGTTTTATAGGGGAGCACGGAAGCACAATTCTTAGTTAAGGGAGCCACCTTAGGGTTGGCAAGAGACTTGAACCATGCACTTATTTTTAAATAAAATCTCAGATTGTTATTTGCATGGCTCAACAATATATATACACCAAGAACTTATAAAGATCTGATACTAAGTATTTATAATCAAATGTTGAATTAATGCTTGAGGAAAAGGCAGAAAAGCTCTTCTCAAAAGCTTCTCCATGCCAAGTGAATTATTATAAAATATTCAAGCTCATTTCTTCTTGGCCACCCCCCTTTCTCATTGTCTTCTTCTGTTTTTGGCATGCATTTTAGTCAAAAATTGGTTCTGGGGAGTGGTACTGATTCTTAAAATACCAAGGAAAGTGTAGGATGAGAAAGTTTTTGTCAAAGCAAAAACATTTGCCTATTTTTTTTCAGACAATTCAGTGAGCACGCTCAGGGAGAAAACTCAGTGCATTGCTGACAAATACACAAAGGGGGAAGAGAACATAAAGGACTCATTTTCCAAATTGTGCACAGGTAATATTGTACCAGTGTATCAGGAAGATGTCATGGAACTTGGAATTTGAATTAAAGCAAAATGAGTAGGAAATTTTTGTCCCTGTAAAAGGCAATAATACAACAAGGAGGAACAAAATGGGATTGGGTAGGTCTAAGCTGTAAGTGTGGAAATGTCACACTGGTCTCAATAGTTTTACAATTTATATGTGATAATACAAGTTCAACACAGGGAAATAAAACAGTCTGGGGACTATTCTAATACTATTACTCCATTAGAACAACCAATATACTATCACCTTGAAAATTTCTATGTCAATATTTTTTTAAAAATATTAACATTGATAGGTTAACCCCTTCCCTCAACAATGTAACAGGAAAAGCCAGAGTTTAAAATTAGTTTATTTTTCGTGGACAACTTTGTTTAGAATGTGTATGTTCCTTTCATAAATAGGACTCCTAGGTTTTAAAATTATGTGAGAAGAAAATGATTATTCTATCCTAAAATTATCATCATTATAACACCAAACATTGCATTAGAAACAAAACTGAATTGAGGAAAATCAGGTTTAAATTTATGGGAGTAATAACTGAGCTCAATAAGTATTTACCACAGGTTAACATTTAGATGACTGTTGCTAACACTAGGAAAGATTCCAGCCCAGGTATTTGCTCTAATGGACCACACAGAATTCTGAAGGAGACACGTTGTGAAGACAAGCAGAGAGGAAGGAAGGAGCTACTTCTAAAATACAGAGTGATGTTTTACAGATGACAAATTGCCTTTAATCAAATAATGATTTATATTGTAGACATTATCGTTCATTGGACAGTAAAGATTTCAGATTAGAAGCAGCAGTCTAGATGCATCCATTTTATTATTAAATCATTATGTTATAATAAAATTAGTTCAGTAAGGGTGCTTTCAATATATTACTTAATAAATAATAAAAGTAGACGATGTACTATGCAATTTTTACTTTATTCTTCAAATGGTTTATGTCCTAATTGTATTTATTAATTTCAAGAAAAGTGTCCAATAACAGGATAAAGGCCAGTTATTCTTTTTTTAAAAAATAGAGAAATTTCAATTATCATGCACAAACACAGAATGAATTCTGATTAACTTTGCTTACTTTAAAAAATTTCTGGTAGGGACATGCAAGTGAATTACTTTTGAGAACAAGATTCACACTGCATTTCCACAAAGCCCGAGGAGACACATAACATTTTACTAGATTACCTAATTATCAGAAAATTACCACCAACCGAATAAATGGTAGAATTTCACTTCTACTACCAAAGACGTGTTTTTATCTCTAAAATGCCACAGATTGGTTTTTAAAAAGCAATTACTTGTCATCTCTACTGCATAGGTTGCAGCATTCAACTTACTTTAAATGACAGATTTTTCTAAGGGTTATAAATTAGTTGCTAAATAGGTCACACCTTTTGCAAACAATCCATTTTTTTTTGTTACCAATATTCTCAATTAGTAGGAAAAGGCAGAGGACTTTTATGACTTAAACTCTGATCTCCTAGAATTTAAATTTTGCCTGCTGATGTCTGTTTATAGCTGTATTACCCATGCAATGCAACCACTCTCCAACTGACCAAAGGATACATCATCTCCTTGATTATGCAATGTCTATACTGATACCCTGAATTATAATATAGCAAGTCACACATGTTTATAGAAAAAAATTAAGCTTTAATTCTTGTCTTCAAAATGCTTGTTGCTACATTTCATACTCTTTAGGTCTATGTAAATTCTCAGTTTGCATTGAAACTGTTTTATGTTGTTCATTTTTGTGAAATCAGGAGTAAAGGCTGCAGTCATGCTATCTCTGAAATTCACCCAATCACGCCATCTCTATCAGCTGGTCACAGCCTCAAAATTGCATCACTTGCTTTTGCTTTGAGTAGAGTGATTCTATTAAGCCACAAACTACTGCTAAGGAAGAGTTTGCCAGCTGGAGAGGTCTTAGATTGGGTTTATGGACCCAGTGCTCCCAAGAACTCCATCTTCTCTGCTGTTTCTTACAAATGATGGTTTTTTTTTGTTGTTGTTGTTTCTACTGTACCCTAATTATCAGAGAAGAAAGAGAGTCATTAAAAAATAAAAGAAACAGAGTTATTTTGACCACTTTAAACCAAACTAAATATCCTTTCTCTCTGCTCCAACATCACCAGTGATTTCATTGTTTTCCTTTGCATGAAAAGTTTCTCCCTCACCTAAGAACAGCTGCCTTGTTGAGGCTGCTGTAATTTGCCTACCTGTTCTTCTCTATGTCCTGCTTTCTGGAACTCAGTCCTTTGAAGCACTTCTCCCAAGAATTCACACTGAGCTCCTGACTGACTCAGGTTTCCCCGCCACTATACCCCTCTGTTCCCTTGCCCATCACTGGGTTGCCTACCCAATACTTTAGCCTTTGGATTACAAACTCCATGCAATCTGCTACATGTCAGACTGGTCTCCTGGCCTGGCTAGTATTAAGCTCCTGTGCATGTATGTACATTGCCACAGTCTGTTCCTAGAGATTAAGAAATCTGCAAGATGGAGACTTGATCCTATTCATTACTGTTTTTCTGGTATATAACACAGGACATACAAGGACACACCAATATATTATAAGTTATGAAATAAGAGTATTTAAATAAATGGAGAAGAGCAGAAGGGAGATGAGTTAATAATACACACACACACACACAAGTGCATGCGGATTATCAAATAAAGAAACCCATTTGCAATAACAAAACTGCAATTTGTCCTATTCTATATTTATATCAACTGTATGAATGATTTCTAATATTTTTTCTGTATAGATTTTAAAAAGTCACCATAAAAGATTTATTTTAACCAAAGGGAAATGCAATGTTGCCTTTTTTTCTTCTCATTTTACACAATTATTTAGGTGGGCTAAAACAATAGATCAACACGAACACTAACAACACTAACAACAGACTCCCCAAGCCTTCAAACCGACTGACTTCCTAGCTCTTTCTTCTACTTTTGGCCAATTTTCCTTTGTAATTTTTTTAATCCTAAAGTTAACATGTGAGAGTTTCTCTCCCTGTCTTTTGTAGGAGAAGTCATTCTTAAGTCAGATAAAATATCTGAAAAGAACAGTGAGTGCACCTCGCATTGTAGTGATGAGAGAACTGGCATTTTCTCATTTCCCATTTCACTTTTGTAAGGAAAAAAAAATATAACTTTCCTCTAAGCCTCCAGTCACATTCTGAAAGTCTCAGTATTTCATAGCAGTTACCTGCAGGCTCTGGAAAGAGAAACCTGCACACCAACCCAGCCACAAAAACCTACACCTACAATCTATCTTGCCTGCAAGATGTTCTGGGGCACTGGTGGCACAGAACATGTAGCAGTGGTCAACTAGTGTTTTGTTTTCCTTGAGACCCACCTTACAAGATGGAATCCATGCCCTACAATGCCCGGGTGGCCAGAAACCGGAGACTGGATAGTACAGAGACAGAGGATCGGTTCCTTGTCCACTCGTCATTATAGAGGCTTCCTCTGGTAGCAGACATTATGCAGACAGAGTGTTTAAATCAGAGTCCACACCCCTCAGAGACTGGGTATCCCACAGAAACGGGGGAGGAAAGAGTGTAGGAGTCAGAGGGAACAGAGGACTCCCGGAGAGCCTCGTCCACCAAATCAGTTAAACACTCATGGCCTCAAAGAAACTGAAGTACATTCTTCATCCATTCTTCCGTTGAAGGGCATCTAGGTTGTTTCCAGGTTCTGGCTATTACAAACAATGCTGCCATGAACATAGTTGAGCATATACTTTTGTTGTATGATAGGGCCTCTCTTGGGTATATTCCCAAGAGTGGTATTGCTGGATCCAGGGGTAGATTGATTCTGAATTTCCTGAGAAACCGAAACACTGCTTTCCAGAGTGGTTTCACAAGTTTGCATTCCCACCAGCAATGGGTGAGTGTCCCCCTTTCTCCACAACCTCTCCAGCAAAGGCTATCATTGGTGTTTTTTATTTTAGCCATTCTGACAGGTGTAAGATGGTATCTTAAAGTTGTCTTGATTTGCATTTCCCTGATCGCTAAGGAAGTTGAGCATGACCTTAAGTGTCTTTTGGCCATTTGAACTTTTTCTGTTGAGAATTCTCTGTTCAGCTCAGTGCCCCATTTTATAATTGGGTTGATTAGCCTTTTACGGTCTAGTTTCTTGAGTTCTTTATATATTTTGGAGATCAGACCTTTGTCAGTTTGGATGCTCACCTAGGCAGTTTGGATGCTCACCTTACTAGACCTAGATAGAGGTGGGCGGTCCTTGGGCTTCCCACAGGTCAGGGAACACTGATTGCTCTTCGAGCAGATGAGGGAGGGGGACTTGACCGGGGGAGGGGGAGGGAAATGGGAGGCGGTGGCGGGGAGGAGGCAGAAATCCTTAATAAATAAATAAATTTTTTTAAAAAAGAAACTGAAGTAGAAACACAGGGCTGCACGAGTCTTTATCAGGTCTTCTGGGTATATGTTATGGCTGTTAGTTTGGTGCTTTTGTGGGACTCCTAGCAGTGGGAGCAGGTGTATCCCTGACTCATTCACCCACTCTTGAGACTTTTCTCCATCTATTGCGTTGTCTTGTCCAGCCTTCATATGAGGGCTTTTGCCTTCCCCTTTTGTATCATTTTTTTATTGTAGTTCTGTTTGATTGTTGTCTATTGGAGGCCTGTACTTTTCTGAAGGAGAAACAGAGGAGGAGTGAATCTTGGGGAATTGGGGGATGACTTGGAAGAGTAAAGGGAGGTGAACCTGTGCTTGGGATGTATTGTATGCAAGAAGAATCTATTTCATCCTCTGAGAGAAAATCAAGGGAAGCATCAATAGCCTATAATAGTTTGGACTTCCCTACCCAACAACTTATAAGGAAGTTTCTCATTTCTGGTATTCGGATTTTAAAATATGTGTCTATGACCCTGTGTGCCTGGGGTGTTTGCGCATGAGTACAGTGCCTCCTTTGACCAGAGATGGCGTCAGATACCCTAGAGCTGGAGTTGCAGAGAGGTGCTCTGAAACAAATTTGAGTCCTTTACAAGAGCTCTTAACTGCTGAGTAACAATCTCTCTTTAGTCTCAATTTACCTTCTTGATTGTTGTTTACTTTTTTTAACTTTTTGCAATTAGTAACAAATTATCTATAAATTTTATTACAAGGTTTTGAAGAGCCATCACCTTCCTATGAAGCTATTTTAAAATCAATGTGAAGACTCAGAGGTTTTATTGTAAAGAAACGTGAAGTAAAAAAGCTACTGCAGGCCAGATGTGGTATTCATTAGTATGCAGTCTTCTAACCTCTAGAACATCTGGCAGATCGTAGTTCCAGTTTCCTTATTTGTAGGGAGCTGGCCCAGATACCCGTAGCAATCTTTCTGCCATGCCTGGTTAAGGAGCACTACTAGGATGCCTTGCAAATATGCATGCTTTCTAGCCTTGAGGATCTTGCCCCGGTGGAGGAAAGCAGCCTGCATCATGGAGGAGGGAGCCTACCAAATCCTCTGAAGTAGTTAGAGGCTGCTATGTGTGAAAGTGTATCAAAGGGTGTGAATATTCTGACTTCAGGATGGAAACACCACCATCTGTGGTGCTTACAAGCATATGAGTACATTATGCATACATTGTATGCACCCACAATGAGATTTTTCAGGAATATAACTGTGACTTAGAGGAAACAGTTTTAAACGAAGCAAGGTAGAAAAACCTTATTAAAGGAATGTTGCATCTCTCTCTCTCTCTCTCTCTCTCTCTCTCTCTCTCTCTCTCTCTCTCTCTCTGTGTGTGTGTGTGTGTGTGTGTATGTGTGTGTGCGTGTGCACATTCTCTCTCACCCCATCTCTTTGTATATTTCCATATTTATAGTCTTATGTTGGTTTGGGTATGTTCATGTATTCTATGGTGTGCTTGTGGGAGTCAGTGTGAATCCTTAATTTCTACTTGATTGAGATCACCTCTACTGTTGTTTGTATCCAGTCTTGTTCATGCCCATTCCTTGCCAGCCTTTAGAGATTCTCCTGGCTGCACTCCCAATATCAAGGTAAGTAGGAATAAACTGGGATTGCAGATATTACTGCTACCGATCTGGCTTTTTCAAGGGTTTAGGGGAGTCTGAAGTCACATTTTCAGGCTTGCCTGGCAAGTGCTTAACACACTAAGTAATCTTCCCTCCCTGAATGTAATATTTTTCTCCGGTAAAATTCTCATGAGTTTTGAGACTGGAGAGCTGGCTCAGTGGTTAAGAACCTTGGCTGTTCTTCCAGAGGTCCTGAGTTCAATTACCAAGAATGGTGACTCATAACCATCTCTAGTGGAATCTGATGCCCCAGTCTGTCACAAAGGTGTATGTGCAGATAGAGCACTCTTATACATAACATAAATAAATGAATATTAAAAAATTCTCCTGAGTTTTGAAGGCAGTGAAAGTCATGTTTGCTTACTTTTTCCCCTTGAATAATTTTTGTTGTTGTTTAAATCAGGGTCTTGTTTTGTAGCCAAACCAGGATTTTAGGTTGATAATTCTTTCGCTTCAGCATCATGCATGCTAGCAAGAGACAGGCATCGGTGTATTTTTATTATGTGTAGAAGTTTTAATATTGAATTATAAATGCTTTGGAATTTTACTTTTGGTTTCTTTCTCCAGTTACTTCATGCCAGAAATGGAGCTTAAATTGTTTTTTAACATATCTTATTATGGCATTTACTTTATCTATATAGAACTTGTCTTACTTTTTGACTGGCATAATACCAGTTTTAATTAAGTTGTTTATGGTTAGAAATAACATGCATTCTATATTGTTTGGGATCTGTGTTTCTTCTCTCTCATCCTTTCTCTATATGTACATGTATATATGTATATATGTATATATGTATATATGTACAACATAACTTGATTACTGACTAGTATCTCAAAATTTGTAACCTGATTATTTGCCATTACATTTTGTGAAATACAGAGTTTCAATATATTTAATATTTTTTTAGTTAGGGTTTTTATTGCTGTGAGGAAACACCATAACCCTAAAACAACTCGAGAAAGAAGGAGTTTATTAATAGTTCATCTTTCAAAGCAGTGAAGGCAGCAACTCAGGGAAGGAAGGGCAGGAATCTGGAGGCAAGAGCTGATGCAGTGGCCATGGAAGGGTATTGCTTACTGGCTGGCTCCTCCTAACTCCCTTAGCCTGCCTTTTTATTAAACCCAGGACCACAAGCCTAGGGATGACGCCACCCACACTGGACTAGGCCCTCACCAATAAATCACTAATTATTAATATAACTTACTGTTGTAGGAGGTTGCTTGTTTGTTCCCGGCTGCTCAGCCCCAAAATAATCACACAAAAACTATATTATTAAATCACTGCTTGGTTCATTAGCTCTAGCTTCTTATTGGATAAATCTTACACCTTAATTTAACCCATTTCTAGTAATCTGAATATTGCCACAAGACTGTGGCTTACTGGGTAAAGTTCTGGTGTCTGTCTCCAGCAGGGCTACATGGCTTCTCTCTTGACTCCACCTGCCTTCTTCCAGCATTCAGTTTAGTTTTCCCCACCTAGCTCTGTTCTACCCTATCAGGCCAAGCCAGTTTCTTTATTAACCAATGGTATTCACAGCATACAGAAGGGAATCCCACATCACCTTACAGCTGGATTTTATGGAGGCATTCATTTTCTTAGTTGAGGTTTTCTTTTTTCAGATGACTTTAGCTTGTGTCAAATTGACATAAGACTAACCAACACAAATATGTACAGTTTTTATGTCTTAAACTATTGGTTAAAATAAATTTAAGTAAAAAATCACAATGACTTATTGGTAGCAAATTATTTTGCTTTTTTGATAAATAATAAAATTTATTTTTTGATTTATATTTTTTCTTTAAAGGCTGAATGTTTTCCAAAAAGATAAAGGTAGAATTACCATGTGATCTAACTATATTTCTTACCCAAATGTCTCTATATTCTACAACAGGGATACTTGCACATCTTTGTTCATTACTGCTCAATTCCGAACAGCTAGGAAATTGAACAAGCCTAGATATCCATTAATTGATGAATGGATAATGAAAATGTATGATGTGTACACAACGTAATTTTATTCAACTGTAAAAAAATATGAGCATTTCTTTTGATTGGAACTTGACACAACATAATAAATGTAATATAACTGGTTCAGAAAGATAAATGATGCTTATTCTTTCTCATATGTAAACCTTAATTGGAAATTTTTATATTTGTATGTTTTGTTCGGAGTGTGTTTGCATTAGGAAGCTAGAGACGGAATATAAAATTATTGAGGAAAATGAGCCTTAAGTGAAGAAAGGCTATTAGAAAATGTCATATAAAGGTAGAGGGGGACTATTGTGGCTAAAGATTTAAACAGGGTTGCATTGAGACTCTGAGGGAGATGACAGGAGTAATAAAATCTCAGGATGTATAAAAAAGCCTTATGGGAGATAATTTAAAAGAATATATATTTGAAAGTACTTTGTATGGGAGAATGTGTTTTTTTTAGAAGTCATGAAACATTAAGTGAAAGTCTTAGTGCCAATTATAATCTACCTCCCTATGAGTCGTGGCCAGGAGGACCCCAGAGACCTCTCAAAAAAAGTTTATTGTTTTTGATTTTGCTTGTCCAACAAAGGTAAGTGAGACCCTGCTGTTAAAGTCACCAACCATTTTTGTTGTGGGACATCAAGAATTCTAGCTGGAACTGACTTGGATTAATTTCACCTTGTTGACTCCCCAAAAAGCTATAGTGCCAGAAGGCGCTATACAGGCGACTAGACAATAAAGATTATCCATTGATAAATGCAGTAACTGACCTATAATACCTACATGGTAGGCAATGTGTAGCTACTGACATAATAGTGGCATGGTTGTTTTGAGGGTAACCAACCACTCTGTCATTGGTTCTGAGGCCTACTACAATGGAGGGAATTAATGCCTGATACTTTAAACCTGGCTAGGATCCCTAGAATGGAGTTATTATAGGCCCGAGGAAAGGACCTACTAATTGATATGTTATCAAACTTCTTTTTTTAGTAATTAAGTGTACACCCATAGGTTAGTTCTTTCAAAATTTGTTAGAGAAATTTCTTTATAGAGTAACAGTCAGCACAGAAACTCATAATTAGTCAAAATGCTGAGAATAAATGCCTTTTAGTGCTGAGATCTAAATAGGCCATTTCTATGAATTTCTCCCACCCAGGTCCAATGAACATTATGGAAGAGGAGGCAAGAGAATGCAAGAATCGGAGGATGGGAAAAGGATGCTGTAAAATATTGTATTATGGATGTTTTGTGGCTGGTGCACTCAGAAACTAAAAACAGCTTTCATTACTTGCACAGGATTGATCCAGTTAGTCTTCCAGCATGCCTTGGGGAGAAACTCATGTGGTTCCATCCTCACTCAGGAGCTATTGGCAATTGAAGGCTGCTAGGAGACTCACTTTTCCTTAAGAGTGATAGGTTTCCCATGCTCCAGCAAATGGCCTCACATATAATCTAGACAGTTTATAGTTATAATTTTTCATTTTTAAAGAAGGCTTGAAAGCAGAAGAGAGAAGCATTCAGGGGAGGGCTCAGCTGGAGTGGGAGGAGAAATTTGGGTTGGATATGCTCATGATATATTACATACACACAAAATTATCAAAGAATAAATAAAATACTTTAATAAAAATTGTTTTGAAGTTCTGTAATTAGACTGTAATGTATTTTCTCATTACTGTGATACATGCACATTTCTTCATGTGTGCATATGGGTATGTATATATAAATAAATTGTTACCCAAATTATGCCTTTGGTTATTTTTAGATTTAATCAATTATATGAAGCCTTTGTCCTATTTTGCTTTCTATAGCGGTAAAAATGTAGTGATATTTCATTTATAATCTAACAAGTAAAACTTGCCTGAAGATCAGAGTTGAGAGAGCTAAGCCACAAGTTAGCCATAGAGGCCTGGCAGTGGTGGCACACACCTTTAAACCCAGGACTTGGGAGGGAGAGGCAAACAGATCTCTGTGAGTTCAAGGCTACCCGGGGCTATACTAGATTGATCCAGTCTCAAAGAGAAAGAGAGCCAAGAGGTGATTGCTCACACCTTTAATACTAGTTCTTGGGAGGTGGAGACAGGAATGATTTGGTTGGACAGAGAGAAATATAAGGCAGGGGGAGACAGAAGTTTCGATGCAGTCCGAGGATTCAGAGAGACAGGATCACCCCCTTCAGTCTAAGGATTCATAGAGGTAAAAGGACTCTGTAGTGACTGGCTATACTGCTTCTCTGATCTCTCAGGTTTCACCCTGGATTTTCATTATAAAGAACAGTTAGAATTTGTGCTACAAAAGACCATTATCAAGAGCAACTTGGGAAGGAAAGGGCTTATTGCACTTAGAAGGTTACAGTCTACCATTGAGGGAAGTCAAAGGAAGGACTCAAGTAAGAACCTTGAGGTTAGCAACTGAAGGAGGGACCATAGAAGAATGCATTTAATGGGTTGCTGCTCATGGCTTACTCAGCTTCTCTTGAGATACCATAACACAAGGACTTCTGCCGACAGGTGGCACCACATCCATTGCAGTGATGCTGTCGGTTTCTTTCTTTCTTTCTTTTTTTATTGATAAAAGGAGAATAAAAAGAAAAAACAAATTTCCACCTCCTCCCAGCCTCCCATTTCGCTCCCCCTCCTCCCACTCTTCTCCCCCTCCTCCCACCCTTCTCCCCCTCCCCCCACTCCTCTCCACCTCCCTCTCCAGTACAAAGAGCAGTCAGGGTTCCCTGCCCGGTGGTAAGTCCTAGGTCCTCCCCCCTCCGTCCATATCTAGGAAGGTGAACATCCAAACTGGCTAGGCTCCCACAAAGCCAGAACATTAAGTAGGATCAAAACCCCGTGCCATTGTCCTTGGCGTCTCATCAGCCCTCATTGTTCGCCATGTTCAGAGAGTCCAGATTTATCCCATGCTTTTTCGGTAACAGTCCAGCTGGCCTTGGTGAGCTCCCAGTAGATCAGCTCCACTGTCTCAGTGGGTGGGTGCACCCCTCGTGGTCCTGACTTCCTTGCTCATCTTCTCCCTCCTTCTGCTCCTCATTGGGACCTTGGGAGCTCAGTCCAGTGCTCCAGTGTGGGTCTCTGTCTCTATCTCCATCCATCACCAGATGAAGGTTCTATGATGATATGCAAGATATTCGTCAGTATTGCTATAGGATAGGGTCATTTCAGGTTCCCTATCCTCAGCTGCCCAAGGAACTAACTGGGGACCTCAGCTTGGGCACCTGGGAGCCCCTCTAGGGTCAAGTCTCTTGCCCACCCTAAAGTGGCTCCCTTAACTAAGAATTGTGGTTCCATGCTCCCCTATCCAACCTTCCTTTATCCCAATACTCCTGTTTCCCCAAGTCCCCCCTCCTTCCCTTCTACCTTTTCTCTCCCCATCTCCCCTTACACCCATCCCACCCCACCCCCAAGATCCCAATTTTCTCCCCAGCAATTTTGTCTACTTCCCTTAGCAAAGAGGATAACTATATGTTTTTCCTTGGGTTCACCTTCTTATTTAGCTTCTTTAGTATCACCTATTGTAGACTCCGTGACCCCTATTTATGGCTAGAAACCAATTATGAGTGAGTACATCCCATGTTCATCTTTTTGGGTCTGGGATACCTCACTCAGGATAGTGTTTTCTATTTCCATCCATTTGCATGCAAAATTCGAGAAGTCATTGTTTTTTACCGCAGCATAGTACTCTAGTGTGTATATATTCCACACTTTCTTCATCCTTTCTTCCATTGAAGGCCATCTAAGTTGTTTCCAGGTTCTGGCTATTACAAATAATACTGCTATGAACATAGTTGAACAAATGCTTTTTTCATATGATAGAGCATCTCTTGGGTATATTTCCAAGAGTGGTATTGCTGGGTCCAGGGGTAGGTTGATCCCGAATTTCCTGAGAAACCAAAACACTGATTTCCAAAGTGGTTGCACAAGATTGCATTCCCACCAGCAATGGATAAGGGTACCCCTTCCTCCACAGCCTCTCCAGCAAAGGCTATCCTTGGTGTTTTTGACTTTTGCCATTCTGACAGGTGTAAGATGATATCTCAAAGTTGTTTTGATTTGCATTTCCCTGATTGCTAAGACGTTGAGCATGACCTTAAGTGTCTTTTGGCCATTTGAACTTCTTCTGTTGAGAATTCTCTGTTCAGTTCAGTGCCCCATTTTTTAATTGGGTTAATTAACATTTTAAAGTCTAGTTTCTTGAGTTCTCTATATATTTTGGAGATCAGACCTTTGTCTGTTGCGGGGTTGGTGAAGATCTTCTCCCAGTCAGTAGGTTGCCTTTGTGTCTTAGTGACAGTGTCCTTTGCTTTACAGAAGCTTCTCAGTTTAAGTAGGTCACATTTATTCAATGTTCCCTTAATGTCTGTGCTTCTGGGGTTATACCTAAGAAGCGATCACCTGTGCCCATCTGCTGTAGGGTATTTCCACTTTCTCTTCTATCAGGTTCAGTGTTTTCGGGCTGATATTGAGGTCTTTAATCCATTTGGACTTGAGTTTTGTGCACGGTGATAGATATGGGTCTATTTTCATTCTTCTACAGGTTGACATCCAGTTGTGTCAGCACCATTTGTTGAAGATGCTTTCTTTCTTCCGTTGTATACTTTTAGGTCCTTTATCGAAAATGAGGTGTTCATAGGTTTGTGGGATAAAATCCGGGTCTTCTATACGATTCCATTGGTCGACTTCTCTGTTTTTATGCCAGTACCACCCTGTTTTCATTACTGTAGCTCTGTAATAGAGTTTGAAGTCAGGGATGGTAATGCCTCCAGAAGATCCTTTATTGTATAGGATTGTTTTGGCTATCCTGGGTTTTTTGTTTTTCCATATAAAGTAGATTATTGTCCTCTCAAGATCTGTGAAGAATTTTGATGGGATCTTGATGGGGATTGCATTGAATCTATAAATTGCCTTTGGTAGAATTGCCATTTTTACTATGTTGATCCTCCCAATCCAAGAGCAAGGGATGTCCATCCATTTTTTTGGCATCCTCTTCAATTTCTTTCTTCAATGCCTTAAAGTTCTTGTCAAATAGATCTTTCACTTCCTTGGTTAGATTTACCCCAAGATATTTTATGCTGTTTGTGGCTATCGTGAATGGAGAAGCTTCTCTGATTTCCCTCTCTGCTTCCATATCCTTTGTGGAAGGCGACTGATTATTTGGAGTTGATCTTGTATCCTGCCACATTACTAAAGCTGTTTATCAGCTGTAAAAGTTCTTTGGTGGAGTTTTGGGGATCGCTTATGTACACTATCATATCATCTGCAAATAACGAAAGTTTCACTTCTTCCTTTCCAATTCGAATCCCCTTGATCCCATTATGTTGTCTTATTGCTATTGCTAGAACTTCAAGCACTATATTGAAGAGGTATGGAGAGAGTGGACAGCCTTGTCGTGTTCCTGAGTTAAGCGGGATGGCTTTGAGTTTCTGTCCGTTTAATTTGATGTTAGCTGTCGTCTTGCTGTATATAGTTTTTATTATATTTAGGTATGACCCTTGTATCCCTAATCTCTCCAAGACTTTTAACATAAATGGATGTTGAATTTTGTCAAATGCTTTTTCAGCATCTAATGATATGATCATATGGTTTTTTTCTTTCAGTTTATTTATATGTTGGATTACATTGATAGATTTTCATATGTTGAACCAGCCCCGCATCTCAGGAATGAAGCCTACTTGATCATAATGGATAATTTTTCGGATGTGTTCTTGGATTCGGTTTGCCAGTATTTTGTTAAGGATTTTTGTGTCGATATTCATAAGTGAGATTGGCCTGTAATTCTCTTTCCTGGTTGAGTCTTTGTGTGGTTTTGGTATCAGAGTAACTGTAGCTTCATAAAAAAAAATTGGTAATGACCCTTCTGTTTCTATATTGTGGAATACATTGAGGAGTTAGGTATTAGGTCTTCTTGGAAGTTCTGGTAGAATTCTGCATTGAAACCATCTGGCCCTGGGCTTTTTTTGGTAGGGAGGTTTTTGATAACAGCTTCTAATTCTTCACGACTGACAGGTCTGTTTAGATTGTTCACCTGGTCCTGGTTTAATTTTGGTAAATGGTATTTATCTAAAAAAGGGTCCATTTCTTTTACATTTTCCAGTTTTGTGGCATACAGGCTTTTGTAGTAAGATCTAATGACTCTCTGAATTTCCTCTGTGTTTGTGGTTATGTCCCCCTTTTCATTTCTGATCTTATTAATTTGCGTGTTCTCTCTTGGCCATTTGATTAGTTTGGATAGAGGTTTGTCAATCTTGTTGAAACCAGCTTTTTGTTTCATTGATTCTTTGGATTGTTTTCTGTGTTTCTATTTTGTTGATTTCAGCCCTCAGTTTGATTATTTCCAGTCTTCTACTCCTCCTAGGTGAGTCTGCTTCTTTTTTTTCTAGAGCTTTCCGGTGGGCTGTTAAGTCTCCAATATGTGCTTTCTCTGTTTTCTTTAAGTTGGCACTTAGTGCTATGAACTTTCCTCTTAGGACTGATTTCATAGTGTCCCATAAGTTTGAGTATGTTGTTTCTTTATTTTCATTGAATTCCAGAAAGACTTTAATTTCTTTCTTTATTTCTTCCTTAATCCAGGTATGGTTCAGTAGTTGACTGTTCAGTTTCCATGAGTTTGTAGGCTTTCTGGGGGTAGCATTGTTGTTGAATTCTAACTTTAATCCATGGTGGTCTGATAAGACACAGGTGGTTAGTAATATTTTTTTGTAGCTGTGTAAGTTAGCTTTGTTACCAAGTATGTGGTCAATTTTCGAGAAGGTTCCATGAGCTGCAGAGAAGAAGGTATATTCTTTCCTCTTTGGGTGAAATATTCTATAGATGTCAGTTAAGTCCATTTGCTTCATTACCTCCATTAATTCTCTAGTTTCTCTGTTAGGTTTCTGTCTGATTGACCTGTCCATTGGTGAGAGAGGAGTGTTGAAGTCTCCTACTATTAGTGTGTGCGGTTTGATGGCTGCCTTGAATTTTAGCAATGTTTCTTTTACGTACGTGGGTGCTTTTATATTAGGGGCATAGATATTCAGGATTGAGACTTCTTCCTGATGAATTGTTCCTGTTATGAGTATAAAATGTCCCTCTCCATCTTTTCTGATTGATTTAAGTTTGAAGTCAACTTTGTTAGAAATTAGTATGGCCACACCTGCTTGTTTCTTAGGTCCATTTGCTTGATAAGCCTTTTCCCAGCCCTTTACTCTGAGTAGGTGCCTGTCTTTGTGGTTGAGGTGTGTTTCTTGTAGACAGCAGAATGTTGGATCCTGTTTTCGTATCCAATCTCTTAGCCTGTGCCTTTTTATAGGTGAGTTGAGCCCATTGACATTAAGTGATATTAATGACCAGTGGTTGTTAACTCCGGTCACTTTTTTAGTAGTAGGGTTTGTGTGTTTCCCTTCTTTGAGTTGCGCTGGTGAAGGGTTTCTAGATGTCTGAGTTATTGTGGTCATTGTTGGACTCCTTGGTTAGTGATTTTCCTTCTATTATTTTCTGTAAGGCTGGATTTGTGGCTACGTATTGTTTAAATTTGTTTTTATCCTGGAAAATTTTGTTTTCTCCATTTATAGTGAACGAAAGCTTGGCTGGATATAGTAGTCTGGGCTTGCATCCATGGTCTCTTAGTTTTTGCAGTACATCTATCCAGGACCTTCTGGCTTTCATGGTTTCCATAGAGAAGTCAGGTGTAAGTCTGATAGGTTTACCTTTATAAGTGAATTGGCCTTTTTCCTTTGCGGCTCTTAATATTCTTTCTTTATTCTGTATATTTTGTGTTTTGATTATTATATGGCGAGGGGATGTTTTTTTTTTTTTTGATCCAGCCTATTTGGTGTTCTGTATGCTTCTTGAACCTTCATAGGTACATCCTTCTTCAGGTTGGGAAAGTTTTCTTCTATAATTTTATTAAGTATATTTTCTGGACCGTTGAGCTGCACTTCTTCTCCTTCCTCTACTCCAATTATTCTTAGGTTTGGTCTTTTTATTGTGTCCCATATTTCCTGAATGTTTTGTGATGAGAGTTTGTTGGACTTGCTCTTGTCTTTGATCAGTGCGTTTATTTTCTCTATGTTATCCTCAGAATCTGAGATTCTTTCTTCTATCTCTTGTATTCTGCTGGTTATGCTTGTTTCTGTAGTCTCTATTCGTTTACCTAGATTTTCCATGTCCAGCCGGCCCTCTGTTTGTGTTTTCTTCTTTGCCTCCATTTCAGTTTTCAAGTCATGAACTGTTTCCATTATCTGCTTGATTGTTTTCCTTGGTTTCTAGGTTTCACTGATTTACTCAATTCCTCGAACTTTCTGTTATACTTCTCATCCATTTCTATAAGGGCGTTTTTTACATGCTGTTTAATGGTGTTAATCACTTTCATGAAGTCAGTTTTTTCTACTTCTTCTTGATTAAGGTGTTCATGTCCTCTTGTTGTGAGGTCGCTGGCTTCCTTGTGGTTTCGTGTTGTTTTTCAGATTGTTGGGTGAATTCTTGCATTGGCGTCTCCCCATCTCTTCCTCCCAATACTCTCCTATGGATCTTCTTTTACAGGATCAGGTCTTCTTGCCCACTGATGCACCTTCCCAGTGATGTCACTCCCCAGTGATGTTTCTCCTGGTGTCCAGATCAGATCTCCTTGCTGCTTGGTTAGCTCGCAAACAAAGGGCCCACCCTGCTTACTGCAGGCAGGCTATGGAGACAAAGGAGCTACCGCCCTCCCCTTTGCCCTCCACTTTGGGTTCGGTCCCAGCTATTTACAATAGCAATTCAACTACTTAAATGTTTTATTCATACAATTGTTTTAAACTCCTCCTCTTTTTACATTATTTATTTTATACAACTATTTTATTGTTTTTTTTGTTGATTTTGTAAAGTTCACATTTTCTCAAAGTTTCATTCTGTGTGTTAGAAAATTTATTTTAATTTACCACTTCTTTTAAATCAGAGATTTGAGCTACATGCATATTTCTATACTGGTATGTGAAACTAACTTTCTAACAGAAAATTCGTTGTCTCCAATAAATACTCTTCTTTGAAACCTCTGCATATTCAAATCAGAAAGAAGACCCATTTAAAACACTTTTATTTCCCTGCTTCTCATTCCTGCTGTTCCAGGGTTTTCAGATTTGATCATTTTAGTTTCTTTATATAATATCATGCTCAACTCATCACTGCTTGAAGATGAATCTTCCCCCCTTCCCAGGAGTCCTATGTTCTCAGGATCAGAAGCTGCTTACAGCCTAGCTGGAGTTTTGGAGTCTAGCAAGACAGGTGCAGCATTGGCTGCTGTATTATCCTCCAAGGGGATAGGCAGCTCCTGGATGCTCTGTCTTTCCTTGCCTCAGTCTTTGCATTCAGACTAGCTATGTTGTTTTTTTTTTTGTCTCTTGTCTCATGATTCTCCTTGTTTGGATACTCACAGTGCTAACAAACTCATGTCTAGCATCTATAGGAAAGGCATATTTAAAGTCAGACAGGTAGTCAATCTTCTTCAGGCAACTTACTTCCTAGAAATTGTTCCTGTAAATTCTGTCAGCAGAGGAGTTTAAAACAAATAACTATGGTTATACCATGACACTTGTTTTCCAGCGTGCATAAAAAGGCTAAAGTAACCAGTAATCAAATATCTGGGGGTGAGCAAGGAAGAAACCAGTAAGCTGGAGGCGAGAGAGCACTTATAAATGGGTACATTTCCTCATGAACTCTTTCTCTGCTTGATTTGAATAGACGGACATCGAAACTGTGGGTCAAATCCTATAGTTAAAATATCTTTAGACATCCAAGCTTATGTCTCCCTAATGAGGTCATAATCCCTTATCTGACTGCAGTTAGATATAGGGTCTTTGTGATGTAATTACAATTAATTAAGGTCATTTAAGTGTTATTCTGACCCCATAGGACTCTGGCATGGTGAGAAAATGTTAAGAAGACTACCTTTTCCAGAAATCATGTTCCCACCAGAAACTTGATCATGATTAATTAATCAGGATGAGTTAACTCAGAGATTTTTAACAACAACAAAAATCCTGTTGTTTAAACCACTAGGTATAGAATATTTCATTATGTCAGTATAAACAAACTAATGTACAAACCTTATCTGTTACACACATATACACATTCACACATGTACACATGCATACATGCAGATACACACACATGCATGTATGCACACAGACTTACGGAGAGAGATACTGACAGAGGTTTCTGTCTCTCCTAGTCCCACAACTGTTCAGTCCTAAAAAAGTACACAGAGGTCTACATTAGTTATAAGCTGGTTGGCCTGGTAGCTTAGGCTTCTTATTAAGTGATTCTTATATCTTGAATTAGACCATTGTTTTTTGTCTATTTTAGCCAGGTGGCTTGGTACCTTTATCTCTGAGGTGTTCTCATCTTGTGTCCTCTGCCTCTGGTTGGCAATTCATCAATACCATTTAAGTGTTTGGGGCTGGGGCCTCTGAAAAAATCTGCAAGGTTTTTGCAGCTAAAGCTGAGTCAGGAAGCCTTTTTTTTTTTTTTTTTTTTTTTTTTTTTGGTTTTTCGAGACAGGGTTTCTCTGTAGCTTTGGAGCCTGTCCTGGAACTAGCTCTTGTAGACCAGGCTGGTCTCGAACTCACAGAGATCCGCCTGCCTCTGCCTCCCAAGTGCTGGGATTAAAGGCGTGCGCCACCACCGCCCGGCAGGAAGCCTTTCTTAAATGAGAAGCCCTTGCCTCTAACAAACAGAGCATAACTGAGAAAATGCTCTATTCTTTTGTGTCTAGAATTCCTTCACCAAATCTCTCAGATTTTAGGTTGATTTTGTTGTCCATGTTGGTGAAAGAGAGTGCACACAAAAAGGCTTCTAGATCTAAATTACAATCTAATTGTTATCATTTTCTAAAAAGATGATATAGGAAAAATTTAAATGACTTTGGGTTCAGTAACAAACTTTTAATATATAATGCAAGATGCACAATCACCAAAATAAAAGATTGGTAAGTTGGACTTCCTTAAAATTAAAAACTCTGTTCTGTGAAAAGTTTTAAAAGTTTTAAGTCACCAAATTGACAAAAGGGAGGAAATATTTGCAGAACACATATTTGATCATGTAATTGCATCTGAAATATATAAAGAACACCTAAAATATAGCTGTAAGTTAAACCAGGAACTCAACTAAAAATGTCTCAAAGATTGGAGGAGATAGACGCCTTTCGAAAAAAACACATATGCAGCTCATAAGCAATCCCACAGAAGAGATTCAGCACCATATATTGCCAATCACAATGGCTACAATCCAAAATATGGAGTACCAAGTGCTAGTTGGGTTGTGGAACTTTATAATTGGTTGGAATTAAAAATGGTGTAGGGCAGTGAAATTATGCTGTTTCATTCTCTAACAGTATTTCATGACATTATGCAGTTTTCAAAATCTATAAAACTATACAATACTGGATAAATGTCAGGATAAAACCCATCTCAGCTAATAATAGTATTATATCAGATTTAGTCCATCAGCTACAGTAAATTTACTAAGTACTAAGAAAAGTGAAGACTGTCTAAAACAGGCAAAGATCATGGGAGTTCTCTTACAACCAGCTCAAAGAGTACGTCTAAAGAAAGGAAATGCCAAAGCCAAGGACTCCAGGGTGTCTATGTATCCCACCACTTATTCAGATCTGTTGTAGACCAACTGTCAGACTATGAATATATTGTGACTCAGACAATCTGACAGTGCTTCAGTTTGGAATGTATGTGAAACGGAGGGGTGGATCATGGCAAGAGCGGCGCAACCTTGGTGCGCAGGAGGTTAAGGTGCAGGACTCCTCATTTTCAAGGACCCGCTTCATGATCGCCAGTATAAATCATTTTTCCAATTTTATTATTTTTCTAAAAGGGTATCTTCCTTAAAATAAAATATAAACATTAGTCCACAGGAAGACCAGAAAGGGCTTGTGAGGGAGCAAGGTACCAACAGGGAGGCGAGGGGAGCACTTATACTTAGTCTATACTATGTTCTTATGTTTTCAAGTCTTTCTCTGGATGGAAACTGCCCAAATTGAGTTTTCTTCTCCAGAAATCACCAAATCCCAGGATTTCTTAGGATCTGAAATATGAAAAACAATTGGATTTATTTTTAATAAGATTCTTTTAAGTCCTTTGAGTGTTTTGGATAGTTTTTGCCATACCTATTTGCATGTGCCAATAGTTTTTAACAATTATGCAACTTTTTGGTACTATCGAAAATGAAAGATAAGCCACTGTTTCACAAATTCCTTTACTTCCTTTCTATTCCAGTTCAATTATAAACTCTTCCTATTGTCTTACAGTGACAGGTGGGCCATAAACACCAGTTATAGGCTTTTAGCCGATTTCTATTTCTCTAAATGAATTATATGTGGGAACAAAATGGTGAACCATTATTCCTTACATTGAGGCTAATGGTGCCTTAAAGAAAATGGTAACAGAGCCTTAGAATCTAAATGCTCCTGAATTTAAAGTGATGCTTTGTCTTTACCTAAAAAAATGATGCTCCTCTGCGCATGAGGAGGATTATCAGTATGCACCTTCACCTCCAGAAAATGCATATAACACTGTCTTAACCATTAAAATTAATGAGCTGAAATATAAGAGGCTCAAATAACCCTATCAAGCTGAAAAATTTTAACAATTCCCCAAAAAGCTAAAGTAGATGTTGTCCTCATCTAAAAGTACATTGAATGAGAAAATTAAGACCTCAAAAATTTAAAATGTGAATGTATTTTTAACTTGAAAGCAGTTGCTTCTCAGAAAATAACTTCACAACTTTAAAGTAACAGACATGCATTTTTTGCATATATAAATATTAACAGTATTCAACTTAAGCAGTTGTTCTCAACCAAGAGTGGCTTTCTGCCCTGGGGACTGTCTGGGATGCCTTATTGTTAGAGATGAAGCAGTATCCTAGCACTGGTGATTTCAGGCTGCAAGCATCCTGAGTGAAACAACCTAGTAGAAATGTATGCAAAATATATAGATCTTAGGCTTGAAGTTTATCAAGAAACACCAATAACTTAAGTTCCCCTGTTTATTTCATGCTCAGATGGCAAGGCAAGTTCAAGAGTCTTGTTAGGATGCAGTTATCATGATGTCTGAGCCCATTCTATGTGCATCCCTTTATGTTATTTCTGTTGGAGTGTTAGAGGAGGCCGCTTGTTCATCCTGGCCACAATAACCACACAAAACTATATTAATTAAAATACTACTTGATCTATTAGCTCTAACTTATTATTGTCTAACTCTTACATCTTAATTTAAACTACTCCAAGCAATCTGTGCATCACCACTAGGTCATGGTCTACCAGCAAAGTGTCAGCACATTTATCTCTGGCAGCTCCCTGGCTTCTCTCTGACTCTGCTTTTCTTCCTCCCAGCATTCAGCTTATTTTTCCCTGCTTACCTGAGTTCTGCCTTGCTATAGGTCCAAAACAGTTTCTCTATTCATTAATGGTAATCACAGCACACAGAGGGGATTCCCACATTGTTGCTCATATTACTCTTATGAGAGTTAGATAAAACCCTAGTGGTCCATAAAACGTTACCCTAGACTGTTTCTAAGAAACCTCTAAAATTTTGATGTAGAAAGATGAATAAAAGCATGTTTGTTCTAGTTCCTCAACTTTCCACTTAATGGTGGTGACCACTAAATCAAAGACTATTGGTGTAGGAGTTCCTTCTGTTTGTGTGCTGCTTTCATTGGATAATGAATAAAGAAACTGCCTTGGCCTAATTGATAGGGCGGGACTTAGGTAGGCAGAGAAAGACAGAACTGAATTCTGGGAGGAAGAAAGCAGAGTGCGAGAACCACTAAGGAGCCGCCAGAATCAGACATGCTGATTCTTTCCAGGTAAGCCATGACCTCGTGCTGATATACAGATGAATAGAAATGGGTTAAATCAAGATGTGAGAGTTAGCCAATAAGAGGCTAGATCTAATTGGCCAAGCAGTAATTTAATTAATACAGTTTTTGTGTGGTTATTTTTGGGTGTAAGCTAGCAGGGTGGCTGGGACGAAAAGCAGGCCCTCTCTCCATCAATGGACTATTGTGTCACATAAAGTGTTCTTTAGAAATAAATAAATAATATTCATACTTAAATGACATGATCTAAAAGATATCAGAAAATAAGATGTGTGAACCTTGGCAAAAAAAAATTATTTAATGTGAAAATAGATGAAGACTTATAAGAAGAATAATAGATTAAAACAGAATGTTGGCAGAGCTTGTAACAGAGTCAATTATAGTCAGCCAAAAATATATATGCCAGTTGGCAGAATATTGCACACCTGTATTTTCTGTAGTTAGGAGGTTAAAGCAGGAGAATTGTGAGTGTGAGTCCAGTCTGGCCTATATCTATCTCAAATACACACATGCGTGTGCACACATACACACACACACAAGCACACCTGGAAACAATCTCTTTTTGACAAAAAGACTTTTACAGACACAAATGATGTTAGAATCTAGAAAATATCAACTTATACGAGTGTTAGCTACGGATATAATGATAACAGGGAAAAGACAAAGAATGCATAGACAGACAGGATATGATGTTAAAATGGGGGAAGACATTAGAGTTTAATCTCTAAATAAAGAATGGTTTGGAGCTGCCAGTGACTGGGAAGGCCAAGCATGATTCTTTCACAGCCTTTAGGCAGAAGAAGACTGTAATAGTTATTTTCCTAATGCTGTGATAAGATGCCATGGCCAAGGTAAGTTTTAGAAGAATGAGTTTATTTGGGACTCAAAGCTTCAAGGTGTTAGAGGCCACAGCAACCATTTTAGGGAAATGGCAGCAGGAAGAAAGGCATGGCCCTGAGGCAGTATCTCATGTCTTCAGATATAGACATAAGGCAGGGAAAACTAGCAAGGAAGGGCATGGGCTTTTGAATTTCCAAAGCCTCTTCCTAGGGACACACATTTTCCAACAAGGCCACACCTCTTAATTCATCCCATATAGTTCCACCAACTGGAGGCCAACTATTCTAGCCTAAGTGCCTATGGTAGCATTGTCATTCAAACCACTATAATGCCCATGTCGGTATTATTGGTCTCTAAAATCATGAGGCAAATATCTGGTTATTAAAGCTGATGAGTTATTTAAAACAGTTTTGGGATACTAGCATGGAGTTAAAGACCTAAAAGATATGAGTTGACTACAACGTATTGTCAGATTCTCTCTCGAACTGGTCAGCTTAAAAAGTGTGTGACTAATGTATCTGACATTTTCAAGTCATTTGAACAAATCTGTATAAATGGCAGAAGCAGTTTCAGAATGTGCTGGCTGTTTGTATTGAAGTCAGCAATTTTCTCTGGATGTTACTTTCGAAATGAATATTCCCGAAATTACATGATCTTTACCACGATATAAAGCTGCATAAGTTCCAGTAGAGAATAAGGAGTATTCTCTGTGAACATGAGAATGAGTGCTCAGAAACTGAATTCAGAACAAACAGACTTAAAGTTGGAAACAACATCTGGGTAAAGCAGCCTGCAGGGCAGATACAGTGAGCATTGAGCTGATTGGAAGACAAAGTGGTCCAGCATGATTGTCTTTAGTATCATTCAGAAATCAATGCCTATATAAGGTTTACATTTTTCCTTGTCTTTGTTTTGTTTTGGGGGGTTCCAAAAAGTTTCTCAGAGAAGACCATACTCAAATGGATTTTACTGAAGTAAGTTTCCATGTCTCTGCCCTTTTTCCTTCCCTTTCTACTCGGTTATTGCTGTTTTAAAGTTTTCCTGAACTGAAGTCGATGTGTTATAACTACAAATGACAGAAAACAAGAAGGCAATGAGGGGGCATTAAAAAAAATGAAAAATAATGTATGCTAAAATTTTTGAATAATATGGATTAATGGTATAACTAGATATAAAATAACTATAATTATATTTGCCTTATTTTAGATATAGAACAATACTTGACTCATAATAATGGTTCCATAAATTAATTAGAATAGATAATGGATTTATGCAGGAATAAATAAGTTCTTTGGAAGAAAAGATGGAACAAAACTGTCATCCAGCCTTTAATCAACAAATTCCAAACAGATGCTATGATACCAGCAATTATAACTTATTTTATACTTAAAATATCAATATCATATATAAATTTTATGAATTTTGAATTTACTATAGTATATATTTTAATTAAGAATTAAATAACATTTTACTACACACAAAAATGGTTTAAGGGTAAATAACACTAAATTTTTGTTACCTTTAAATAAGCCATGGCATATAATCAAAGAAACTAAGAGTAACTTATTTGTTTCCTTTGTGTGTAAATGTGAAAGATATGCCTTTGTTACTGTGGTAGCAGGATTATAGGAGTATCCAACCATTTTCAAGTATATACTTTTATTTTAAATGCAAAAGCAGTCACAATTTGAAAACTTTGGCGGCTTCTTCTAAAGTTGAACATGAATCTTCCATATACAATTTTGAACTTGGAATTTTACTTAAGTGAAAATAAACATTGTGCTCTCTGTTCTGTTCTGAATAAGAAAGCCTCTATAGAAGCATGTGTTTGAGTACTTGGTCGCTCATTAGTGGAACTGTCTGTGAAGGACTGGGACATACTGCCATGTTGGCAGAAGTGTGTCATTGAGGGTGGGCTCTGAGACTTCAAAAGCCCATGTCATTCCCAGTTTATCTTGTGTCTCAGGATGTGAATTCTAAGCTACAGCACCAGAACCATTCCTACCTGTTTGTTAACATGCTCCCTGCCATGACGGTCATGAACCATAACTATCTAAAAGTGTAAGCCCCAAATAAATGATTTTTTTTCACAAGTTGCTTTGAACATGTTGTCTTATCACAGCAAGAGAAAAGCAAAAAACACATTTTCCAACTTTTTTTTTCAAAAATGTCACAGCATATTTCCTTATGATAATAAAGTATTTTCCATCAATAAGGAGTAGGCACAGGAGCTGAGGTATTTCTCCAGAAAAAAAAAAATCAGTGCACTACTTAATCATGAGAATGTGAATGAATCTCAAAGCATGCAGAGAAAAGGAAGACCTATGTACCAGTGCATTTACTATGTATCTATCCAGCTCTCTGAAGTTTGAGGACAACTAATCTTCCAAAACCTTGGTTGTTTATATAAAATTGAGGGATTTCTTATAAATAAGTACAGAATGGAGTTTATGGTACCATCCTAATGTTTGATAAAATATTGTATAAAAAAGTTGCGTGCATTTGTCAGCATTAAAATAAAGGCATAACTAAGAGTTTACTTAGTAAAATTAAGTCAAAGAGATAAAATATGTGTAAGTACTGAAACAAGAAATCATATACACTACAATATTTTTTAACATAATGCATGCATTATTTAATTTTTCTCTTGCTGTGACAAAATACCATGAATAAAATTTAGAGAAGAAAGAGTTTATTTTGGGTTTATGTTTTCAGAAGTTTAGATGTCCTAATGGCAGAACAGACATGGTAGCAGGAGCTTGCAGTTGATGGCTCATATTTAACTGTATGTATAAAGTAGAGAAAGAAAATTCAAAGTGGCAAGGGTCTTTAAACTCTCAAAGGCATCTTTTGTAGCATATATTCTCCAACACATTTACACTACTTAAACCTCTTTTGAAGCACCATCAATTGGGGAGCAAGTGTTCAAATGTCTGAGATTATGGGGAAATATTGTGAAAACCACCAGAGTGTAAATTTTTAAATTTCAAACGAATTCATACACAGGGAATGGATTGACAGAGGGTGAAGTAGGTATATACTAATCAGATGTGGTGGAGTTGTAGCTCTAGAGCTGGGCTAGATGTGTAGGACTGGAAGAAAATGCTTATGCAAAATGATCACGATAGATTCAGCTGTGTTAAGGCAAGTGTTAAAATGATTCGGCTCTTCTTTAGCTTGAAATCTTCACAATAACACGAAGCAGACAAGATGAATGTCACTTTTCATAGCTCATGATTCCATTTGCTGACTAATAATCTCAGCAGGATTTCTTTGAAACAATTTAAAATTGTTTTATTTCCATAGAAACCAAAAGATTTGCATAATTTTATATCATTACAGATTTCATTTAATTCAGATTGTTTATTTAAATTGGTTATATTTGTAATATTTATTTGTAATTTCAGGTTATTAAATTGTAATTGAGTAATACGTTTTGATTTTTGTAATCAGTTCAGTTTATGCAAAAAAACTGTGCTATATGTTTTTTGTTACAAAAAGTTGAATCATTAGCCAGATGATGACAATCTGATAGATTGAGAAGTGTTTACGTATCATAAGTGGTTTTGAATAGTGGGACATGACTACCAAGTCCAGCAGTATTAATATTCTCTTGCAGGGTGGTCTATCCTCATTTTCTATTCCTGTCTTACAAATTTTGATTAACAGTTCTCACTTTCCAATGACATTTTGGTCTTTGTGCATTTTTTTCTAAGTAAATAAACTAGAAGGCCATAATATTAGCAAGGAATTCAAATTTCTCTTAACATTTTAAATTTTGCTTCACTTCAGATTTTACCCTAAGAGCCACTTCCTGAGACCATGTTTCTAAATGTTTAAAATTATAACTAAAATTATAAGACTAATTTTCATTCTACTCTGCTTTCTAGGGAGGAGAAGGTCTTCTTAAGAAGGGTAAATGGAATAGTTAGCTATGGATGAGTGGAGGTGGGGGCTGGAATAACAATCAAATGGGAGAGGTAGAGAGGAGGGAGAGGAGGTAAGGAATGCATAAAAAGACAGCTAAAATTAAGAGCCATTTGATTGAAGTATGCAAACCTAATACAGTAGAAGCATCCTAAATTATATAGACATATGAAGATGATCTAAATGGAATTGCCAAATCCTGGGGCAGACACTGCCCCACTGGATATCTCTCACTAAATGAAGCTTTAGTACCAGGAATGGGATAAATCTAATCAAGTTGGTGGCCAAAGTTGTGTCATAAGAACCCTCTGACAATCCAGGCTTTTGTAAAACTGCTGGCAAGAACCTTTTGCTGCCCTATACAAGTCCTTTAGCATGGAGAATTTCTTGGTGCCTGTAAAGATCCTTCACTCCTATACTTTGTGAGTGTTCTTGGTACCAGAATGTGCTCAGCACATTCAAAGGAGAAACATAAACACCAGCGCAGCTTTAAACCTTTCAATTTGTGTCTTGGAGTTTTTTGGCAGTAACCAAGTATTATCTTATTTGAGTTAAGGCCCACTTCATGAGATGGAATCTGTATCTGATGGTGCTTCTGTGACCAAGAACCTGAGACGAGATATACCAGAGACAAGGGTAAAAACAAATGCTAATGTTCTAATAAAAGAACATAGCAATAAAATACTTCTAATGACATTCTTCTATACTCATAGATAAGTGCCTTGCTCAGCCATCATCAGAGAAGCTTCCTCCTGCAGCAGATGGGAACAAATGCAGAGACCCAGTCAGACAATATGCAGAGATTGAGAAAACATGGAACACTCAACCCTAAATTGGAGGTTCTCATAAAATACCACCCATCAGGACTCAGGTTACCCTGTGGAGGAAAAATCAGAAAGATTGTAAGAGCCAGAGGGAATGGAAAACACAAAAGAAACAAGGCCCTATAAATTACCAGGATTGTTGCAATATGAAGTCACAGAGATTGTGGCATCATACACAGGGCCTGCAGGGTGTATACAGACCGGGGCCCAGAAGTAAAAGGAGAAGTGAATGCATGCCCACACTAATAACCCAGAATCTATTTCCAATTGGTAACCATTTGCAAATGGAAGGTTTGTTTTCTCCAAGGAAGCCTCACTAGGGAACAAACTACTCTTAAGGTTAGACTTCATGTTTCTTTTTCTCTCTCCTCATTTATCTATCTATCTATCTATCTATCTATCTATCTATCTATCTATCTATCTATCCATCCATCCACCCATCCATTCATCCATCCGTCTACCTATCTGTCTATTAATTGATTTATTTATTATCCACAGGTTTTATTTATAGACTATAGCTTCCAGTTTAGTTTTTTTTATGGATTCTTTAGTGGATGAATGAGTGTCTCTGCATCTATATCTGCTTCTTGTGCTTTATTCGGACTTTTCACATTTTTCCCCTTTTATGATGGGTTTTGTTTTGTTTTATCTTATCATATTTATTATTATCCTTTAGATTCCTGTTTGTTCTTTAAGGAGAGACAGAAAGAGAGTATATCCAGGTAGAAAGAGAGGTGGGAAGGAATTAGCAGGAACAGAGGGAAGGTAAACCATAGTTAGAATATGTTGTATGAAAAACATATTTTTAATAAAAGAAAAATGTATTGCTATAAAAGGTAAGATTGACATCCAGGCAGATACCCAGAGCTCCCTGCCCAGTCTGCCTAGCCAGTCAAGCTAATTGAACTCATAATCTTTTACTTATCAGAGAAATGTGAGTGCTACCTAGGTATACTGTCATTGTATATATGCTAATGCTTTTTGACGATATTTATTTATAGCTGCATTTGAGTGACTTGCCTCAGAGATAATTGATGGACAAATACTTAACTGGCACACTGGAGAAAAGGTTTACTGGAAGATCATAGATTCCTGTTTGCGGACTCACTGATGTTTATTAGGTAACTTGTGAAAAAGAAAATTAGCGCAATGCATAGGTTATAAGCCATGTGATAGAGGTATAAGTATATGGAGTAAGCAATTTTGGATTATCTTAAAATTCAGAAGTTCATCGTGTAGCACCTGGTAGTGAAAGACAGAGGAGATTGGTGTGGGAAGTCTTTCTGTATATGTGTTGCTTTTATTGGTTAATGAATAAAGAAGCTGCAATGGCTTAACAGAATATATCCAGGCTAGAATATATACACAGAAAGTGGAGTCAAGGAGAAGCCATGTAGCCCTGCCAGAGACAGATGCCAGATAGGACCTTGCTGGTCAGCCACAGCCACGTGGTGATGCACAGATTAATGGAGATGGGTTACTTTAAGATATGAATAAGCCAGAAATATGCTTAAACTATTGACCAAAGAGTATTGCAAATAATATAGTTCTGAGTGATTATTTAGCGGTTTGACAAGAAAAAGGCGGTATCTGATTATGATTTTCTTTCCCAAAGTGAGTAGCACAAGTCTGTAGAAAATACCTTTTTTTTTCTGTAATGTGTTTGGTATAGAGTGATGCCTATGAGAGGAATACCTTCCAAAGTTCAGAAACAAATCACAGAACTTGGGAAGAGTCAGAAATAGATTTAGCTATTTCATGAGAAGCCAGAGAATACGCTTGAAGGAAGAACAGAAATGTGGCCATAAGCCAACTTCAAAAGGCTCTGATAGCATATGCTATTTCCAAATCAAGTTAATATTTTGATGTGGATCTATATGGATAAGATTAGGAAATGAAGCTTGATGACTGCAAGACTAAAGAAGTATTATTTTGCCAATTAATATAAGCAATATTTATAGGTGCTCAATGTGATAAACAAAGCCTGTATATATTTCTATATATACACAAATATGTAGAATACAAACATAAACATATATAGTCTATCTATCTATCTATCTATCTATCTATCTATCTATCTATCTATCTTATTATTATGTATCTAATTTGACAAGAGTTTACAGTAATGTCACAAGTTTAATCAATGTTTCTAGCTTTCGGTTAAGAAGGGTCATAGCATTCTAATCCCGAGAGTTATAAAGTATTAATTTTGATGTTAATGTATTTAAATTACCTAAACAATAAAACATATAGGATATTTTAAAAGACAGCAATTCAAAGGAGCAAATGTAAATTAAGTTTTTAAAATATGAATAGGTTTAAGATGAAGGGAACACTGCTTTAGAGCAGGGAGACATTCTGCACAGCTATGCTTTGGGGTTTCAAACATATGTTCAAACATCTGAACAATGGTATGGTTGATTTCACAAACTCTAATTGTGTCCAGAGTCACACATTCATCATTTTTAGCAATTTTCAATGCTGGCTATTTTCAAGTGATTACACAGTAATGTGTTTGGATATTCATACATAATGCCTTTTTATCCCCTCCACAGAAACTGGATTATAAATCAACTTAACGTGAATATGTGTACAGTTCTCAAGTTTCAATCTAGAAACACCAGAAGAAATACACATAGATTTATTGTGCAAAAAAATAAAATTCATTTTGGCTTTTGGCCTTCATGTTCTTTTTGCTTCAGACCATTGTGTTTCTCCAAACGCTAGCAGTTACCTCCCAGAGCACAGTTTTGGGAACCCTGTCCATGTTAAGTTCCTGAAGGAGGGAGATGATTTCAACTGGTTTCTTTACATTCTCTCCCGAGACCCATGGGATGTGTTGCACCTAGAAACCTATAAGGGATAGAACTCTTCGGGTCTTTCTTAAAGCAGTTACTGAAAACGTGTAAGAAGGCAAAACAATAAAAACAGCATTGTAACTAAAATGCTTAAAATGTTTAAGCTTAGCAGTTTTCTTGTGGTGTCATTCAAGTGCTGGTTCTGTAGTCTCTATTTTCCACTCTCCTTTAGACCAGTAGAAGGGCTCCAATTCTGCGTTTTTCATAAAGAATTTTAATAGCGGTATGGGCTTAATATGTTGATGTTATAGAGTTTGTGAATAAACATTAAATATAATCACTGACTAGCAATGTAGAATGAATGTAGTAAGGTGAATGAAAATGGCTCACATGTTTGAATACTTGGTCCGCAGGTGGAGGAACGTTTTGGAAAGGATTAGGATGTGTGGTCTTGGAGCAGATGTTTTAAGAGAAGTAAATTTTGAGGTTTCAAAGCCCACCATGCTATTCTTAATCTCTCTGCCTTGTGTTTTGGAGTCAAGGTGGGAGTTCTTAGTTACTGCTATAACTCCATGTCGGCCTGTTTGCTTTGAAACTGTAAGCCACAAATAAACTCTTCTATAAGTTGCCTTGATCCTGATGTCTTATCAAGAAGAGGAGAAAAGTGCATCTAGGTAGAGCTAAGCAGTGGGGATCACATTAGAGTCAAGGAATTTATTATTACTACTTACCTAATGGAAGTATGTTAGTACCAAAGTCAATAGTCTTTGTTAGTAAAAAAGTCAGAGTCTGTGTTAGTAACAAAGGCAATAGTCAAACAAATATTTTATTCAGGAGTGGTACAGTACCCTACTTTATACTGATGTGTGTGTGTGTGTGTGTGTGTGTGTGTGTAATTTGTGAAACAAATCTCAACAATTATAAAATTTTAAACACGTTTCTAAAAATTTACCTCATTAATTTTAAAACACCACTATACTTCATCAAGTTGTAAATAATCTTATTTTCTTTATTCTTAATTTTATTATGGAAAAATATATGAGAAAATTTTGGGTGACTACTGAGATCTACCAGGCTGGCAGATGGGGCTACGAATTCACAGTCCCATAATCTGTTTTCCTCCCCACATATGTGGGTGGGTTTGGAATCCCCTCTTAGAAAATTTTTCTGCAGTATAATCTTTGTGTGAGATTCTGCTTCTCTGGGAAGTCAGCCGGCGAATCTTGGATAGTAAAATAAGAAACAAACTTACTGACATGCGTTTTTAACAAGGGGAAGAGTGGTACGTCTGCCAGGGAAGAACAATTTCAAATTCCAGAGAAATGACTGAATAGAACCCGAGAGACTTCATGTTAGCGATCCAACCTGAATGTCAATATATTTCAGGGCTAAAAAATCTCAAATTGATTTCAACTCTGACACTTCAAAGACAGAGAAATTGAAGGTCAAAAGATCCAAGAATTCCCTAAAGCAACATCTCTAATAATGGGTGTGTTGAGGATATTCCTCTATCTTCTCTCCTGGCCTTCCTCAATCAACCTATGCCTTCTCAAATACATGACCTAAGAAATCTGCACCAACACATCAGGTTTTCCTGAAGTCATAGGAAGGACTTGCAATTCCACAAATAATGATTTCATTCACCTTTAAACTCACACACTGTGTTGTCGAATCAAAGCACGTGTTCAAAGGAAGCGAGAGATACAAGACCTTCTGAATTCATTTACACGTGAAAACCTCTTTAAGAATAGCTGAAACTTTTCTGCCACTCCTAGTAAGTTAATGTGGTTATTTTGAAGAGATACTATTGCTTTATTTCTGTCTTGGTGAAAATGTATTGTACCTTTATGTTCATTTAATAATATACCTATAAGAATGTTTCCTAGTTCCTCAAAATTATTGTTGAACTTCCCAAAGTGTAAATCATGAATGATAACTCCCTCTTCTTCTAAAGAGTGAGACTAAACTTATCCTGACAGTACCCAAAAGTGGGCACAGCTACATTCTTCTCAATATCTGTGTGAGGGAAAGCTGCAGATTTATTATAATGGTGAGTTTATCAGGGGGACTTCAAAGGAGAGAGCATAGTGGCATGTCTTATTCCCACCCAAACAATGTAAAGAAGTCTCCAGAAGAATTGTTCAGAGCTCTGATTAGCAGAGTACATGCTAACAGAAGGGAAATCTGTTCATTGAGAGAAAACTCTTGGGTGAACACAACACGTTGTTGATAACCACGGGATTCGATGTAGATGTCCCAATCCTAATCTCTGAATGATGTGAGGATCACAGGCCAGCACAGGACTATTTGGGACCAAATAGAAAAAGGCTGTGTCCTTAGGGCGACTTCATCTGCCCTATTATTCTTCCCAAGAAAAAGTCTGCCTGCCTGAGAAAGAGCAAGGCTGCTAGGGAAATTTATTGTTTGCTTTGGCCAACAGCCAAATGCAGGCCTGTGACCTCCCTCGGAGCATTTACTAAAATCAGCTTACAATCATCAATCCCTTCCTTGTCCCTTTGAGATTGTGTGTGCATCTCCCATAACTCAGAAGTGTCTTTTTTTAAGACCTTGAGAGCCCTTCCTCTGAAATGTAATAATCAAGTAGCACAGGGCCTTTATCTCCTGGTTTCTGAGGGAGGATGGAATCCTGACTTCCTTAATTGCCAGCTCACAGACACAGCTGCCTAATCTCATTTACAGCGACCGATCCTTTGTAATTTTTCACTTCTCTGACCGTATTGGAGTTCTCTCTTATTTTCCCTTTAAAGTGCCAATCACAAGCCTATTCCTCTGAACATGTAAGAATGGAGTGGGTCTCTTTTACTTGATGTACTTTTTGCTAAATAAAGTCTATTTTCGCCGCCTTAATACGCGGCTGTGTTTGCCCTTGACATACTGGAGTGGGAAGGCAAAGGGGTAGAAAATGGTGCCTGCCTTTTACTACGCAAGACCTGAAGGCAACTAAAAAATTAGAGAAAAGAAATCTCCAGGGTGTATAGCCTACAATAGTGAAAGGCAAGTGTTCTGCATTATTTAACCCAGAAGCACGCAATCATGAAATGTGGTTGCTTACCACATTGAATGACTGGGAATCTATTAAGTATTGCAGCTCTTGGTATTTCTCCTGACCTTTACTACACAAATCCAACTCTGACTCTTGGAAGAAGTGCATCATCACACCCAAGGAGTCGAGACTGCAAATGTTTTACATTAGTGAGATTGAGTCACCTTGATTATCATTTTCAAACATGTACAGAAACCGGAAAGGCGTGGGATCTGCCCATTGTTATAAAGGCGAATAAAAAGAAATTTGGTAGAAAAAGCTTGAAGTCATTGCTAGGGGAAATTATTTTTGAGTTAACCCACCAATTAAATAACTAAATTATTACTTGTCAATACAGAAGACTATGGGCAGAGTTTTCCTGTCCTGACTGCCCTGTTCCAAATAAACATACAGAAGCTTATATTAATTACAAATGCTCAGCCAATAGCTCGGGCATATTATTAGTTCCTACATTTTAAAAAATCTAGTTTCTATATTTGAAATTAGCCCATATTCCTTATTTTCACTCTGTCACATGGTGGTACATTTATTAGCATGACACGTTCATCTTGCGTCTCTGCATCTCCTCTGGACTCTCTCTGACTCCACCTTTCTTTCTCCCTGTATTCTCAGTTTGTTCAGTCTGCCTATACTTTTTGCCTGGCAAATGGCCAATAAGCTTTTAATACCCAATGACAGTAATGCATATTCTTAGTGTACAAAAGGATTGTTCCACATTAGAAGACTATAGACTTGGGGTTTGTGGTGGTCTATCTTTTTATTTTTAATTAACTTGTTTTGAAAACAGCTTTCACATATATTCTGGGCTAGCCTTGAAATTGACATTCTTCTGCCTCAGTCTGAGTGTGGGTGCTGAGAACATAGGTAAGAACACAAAATACCCCTTGTCTATCTTTATACGTGAGACTTTAATAGAAATGTATGGTGCTTGAAAAACAACTATTGTCAGTAAACAAAGCTTGGTTTGCATTCCAGCTTTATGAAGAGATCTCTGAACAGTGTATGCTTCATGTTTACTTATTTTCTTTAATAAGTTGGACATGTTTAGTGTGATTTAGTCAATTTTGTGCTAATTCAAGCACACTTTGTCTTTCTTTGACACTATGTTTTGATCTCTAAGGTAAATTGTTAAGCAGGCTCTCAGCCATCAGGCCATCATCATGGACTTTTGACTACTGGGCAAAGGACATTTTTCCATTCATACTAGACAATGTGTACCTCTGTCCTAAGGTCTACCCATTGTCAGACAGGAAAGGGAGTAAGAGGGAAATAGGATTAGAAGAAAGTACAGAGAATGGCTTGGCTTCCATTACTCCTTTGGGACCGTAACAGTTACCTGCTTGTTGCTGTGATAATGACCAAAAGCAACCTAAAGAAAAAGTCTATTTTGGCTTATGGTTCCTGAGGAAAAGCCTGTAGTGGTGGGAGACAGGGGGCAGCAAGTGGCTGGAGTAGGAACATGGAGAGGTAACATCACATGCAGAGAACACAGAGAAAGAACTGGATGTGGGGTAAGAGTACAAACTCTTACGGCCATCTCTCAATGATCAACTTTTTCCATCCTTAAGGTTCCATAGCCTCACAAACATCTCTAAAACTGGGAGCCAAGTGTTCAAATACCTTGTCTTGTGTGGCACTTGTCTCATTCAAATGATTATAGGGACATCCCTTCCTTTCATTCTGAACGTCAATGAGATTTTATAATACATTTTTTTTCTTTCTTTATGTCAACTTGGATTAGAAAGTTTGAATACTTCAAAGAACCTGAACTCAAATCACAATTCCAGAACTTTCTACTGAAAAATCTTTGGCAAGTTGCTAAATTCTGCCTTCAATTACTCTTCTGAACTAAGAGATAGAATTGAATTCATTTCCAAATGATATCTGTGAGGATTCAATAAGTCATCACAGATTAAGATATAAATCCAGCATGTACTTCTGCATCCAAAAAAGTCAGTTGCTGTTTTTGTTTAGTAGTTTCTGATATTTGGAGGCAAAAACAAAACTTTGACTCATGAAACTTCAAATTATTCTCAGAATTGTTATATTATTATATGGGTTAAAAATTCATCTCTGTATAGTATATGTACCAATATAAAATGCTAAACTTTACCTGTTAATATCACCTGTTTTCTATTTCTTTATTTTCCTCTTTCTTTCTTTTTTGAGACAGGGTTCCTCTGTAGCTTTGGAACCTGTCCTGGAACTAGCTCTTGTAGACCAGGCTGGCCTCAAACTCACAGATATCTGCCTGTGTCTGCCTCCCGAGTGCTGGAATTAAAGGTGTGTGCAACCACTGCCTGGTGATTGTTTTCTATTTCTTAGTTGCCATCTCTATCTTGTGATTTAATCATGTCCCCACAAAGCATGTGGTTGTCAGTTTAGTCTCTGGTACCATAGTGTTGAGAAGTTTAAGGAGATGATGGGAAAAATGGGTGAGTTTTGCAAAAGGGAATCTCCCCTGAACCCTGCATCTCCCCATCCCTGGCTCAGATAAGTTCCATTTTCTTTCTTTCTTTCCTTTGTTTTTAAATTTATTTATTTATTAATTAAAAATTTCTGCCTCCTCCCTGCTACCGCCTCCCATTTCCCTCCCCCTCCCCCAATCAACTCCCCCTCCCTCATCAGCCCAAAGAGCAGTCAGGGTTCCCTGCCCTGTAGGAAGTCCAAGGACCTCCCACCTCCTTCCAGGTCTAGTAAGGTGAGCATCCAAACAGCCTAGGCTCCCACAAAGCCAGTACGTGCAGTAGGATCAAAACCCATTGCCATTGTTCTTGAGTTCTCAGTAGTCCTCATTGTCTGCTATGTTCAGCGAGTCCGGTTTTGTCTCATGTTTTTTCAGACCCAGTCCAGCTGGCCTTGGTGAGTTCCCGATAGAACATCTCCATTGATCCTAGAAAAGCTAAATAAGAAGGTGAACCCAAAGAAAAACATATAGGCATCCTCCTGGATATTAACCTTCATCAGGCAATGAAAGGAGACAGAGACGGAGACCCACATTGGAGCACCGGACTAAAATCCCAAGGTCCAAATCAGGAGTAGAAGGAGAGAGAGCACGAGCAAGGAACTCAGGACCGCGAGGGGTGCACCCACACATTGAGATAAGTTCCATTTTCATTAATGCAATTGTATTTATGAGGAAGGATGCAATGCCACTTTCCACTACATAGTCTGTTAGTTTTACTTGCAAAAGGCCAGTCACACATTAGAAAGGATACTAGCTTGAAATTCGGTTTCTCAAAGGCCACACATCCTCACTTAGTTCTTGTCTGTACAGTGTTCTCCTTTCCAATGGTGTAATTATATTTCAGTCAGACTTACATTAGCCTTTATATTTTGCTCTTGGTCAGTTCTCATGGCATTTACTTTCCCCTTTTAGTTCTTTACACTTCTTCTAGTTAACCAGAGAACAGTATCTTTCAGATCGCTACCATTTTTAAATAGGATAATGCAAAAGTCTTATTATGATTCTGCTACAATTATTTAAAATGCAAACTGTATTAAGGTATAAATTAATGAAGTGTAATTAATATAATATAATTATTTGTTGCTCTGTTCTTCAGAGGAAAGAAAGTTAGAGTCTCCCTTGAATGAGTACAGACTTCAGAGACTAAGAAAAATAGCTATTATATTTAGCATCTGTCCACAAATTTTTATGAAAGTTTCAGAGACCAAGGACAATAGGTTCCTTAAAAAGTGGAGATAAATAAATGAAATTCCAAGAAGTTGTTCATTGTTAGTTTGGTTTAGCCGATACTTATTTTTCTTGGTAAAGATAACTGTCCTTAAGTTTCCTGCATGGCATCATCCATGCTCAGTCATGTTAGCATATTGTTCCATTTCTCAAGAATACTCTCCCTTTGCTTTTTGAAATTATAACAACTTTCAGTTCTGAATTTGGATTCAATGATATTTTCTTAAAACTTGTCTAAGCAGATTTTTCTCTACTCTCAGAACATCCTTTTATTTCCTGTCACAGCTCTCTCATTCAGAGTTCATAAGCTAGTTGTATTATATTTTGGCCATTTCCTCTTTATTTATTTAGCCTCTTAAGAGAGCAGAGAAGAGGGAGTTCATCTTGTTGCCTAGTTTGTTACCATTGTTTAATATGGCATTTATCACACAGCAAGGACGTGATGCAGAGGAACAGTGGAGATGGATGAATGGATTCCTCTAAATTCATCTATAAAATGAATAAACGCATAAATGGTAGCAGGAGAGAAAATTCATGGAAAGGACTCACTGATCACATCTTGTGTAAAAGGCCTGATTATACAAATGTAAAAACACTCTGGGCATGCAGCAGAAGGACAGGACTCAACAGATGATTCTGGCACCATTAACACAGGCAGCTTGTAAGGCAGTCAGATTACAATGCAGATGCAGCGTGTCACCTCCTGGTACATGGGTAATAAGTGTAGTTCCTGTAGAGAGATCCTAATGGAGGTCTGAACATTTTGTAACGAGGTTTTATGTTTACTGTTTTAATGAATGATGTGAAGCAGTCTTTGTTGGGATTCTACATGGTCAACTGGTCTATCTTCTCACATTCTACTGTAAAATGTCATGGGATGAGTTTCTTCATCTTCCAGACCTCACCCCCAATGACACGCCTCTTCCAACAAGGCCACACCCCTAATCCTTCCCAAAGAGCTTTAGTAACTGGGGTTCAAACATTCTAATATATGAACCTATGGGAGCCATTCTTATTCAAAACGTCAGAAGTTTGAAGTGCAGACACTTTGTAGTCCTGTTGATGATGGGGACCAATGGTTCTCAGGAGTGGATATGAGTCACGTGTATGCGACTCTTGCACATGCTGTTTTTATACTGTCTAAGCACTGGAATGTCTGACATTCTATCATCCAGTTTAAAGTTAATCAGTAAATTCATAGTGCCATAATATGCCTGTTAAGCATATTCTTGTTATGGTTGAAAATATACATATCATAGTTTTTTTTTTCTGGACTAAACTCATAGTAAAACCTCTCAGTTTTATTTCCCACCTTGTAATTTACTCAGCAGAGTTAACCTTTAGCCACATAGAGAATATACATAGACAGGGTATCAAATAAAATGAAAGGTTTCTAGCTTTTAATGTATGGCATTTAAATACTTCTTTATGACCCTCTTTATAAAATTGTTTTATAGAACACTAAAAAGTATGGGTTGTTTAAAAATGTTAATCCTATAATTAATAGTCAGAAGCATACACTTCTCCCAGCATAAGGCACTGGTATTCTAAAACTGTCACTGTGAACTTGACAGTAGGAGACAGCCAGATGCCTGCATGCAGCCACATTAAAACGGAGCAAGGCTATATGCTCCGATGTTTCCCCTGGTGCGATGAGGATCATTATAACAAACTAGGCAACAAGGTTTAAGTATGTGGCTTAGAGTAGCATGTGTTGAGGAAAAACGATTCATAATAAATAAAATTAATCTTATAAGTCAATGTTATGAGGTGATTGGATATGGACGATTTGATAAAGTAGAGCATATGAGGTAATGCCTCAGAGAGAAGACAGATGAGCATTCATGACTCATCACTGGGCTCTGGATTCCCAGTCCCTTCCTCGCTGCTAGTGCAGCTACTGTTATCTTAATTAGTGCATATACTTTAATTTGCACCACTGTTTTGAAACTCGATGTTGTTAAAATATCTTAACATTATTACACATTCTAAAAATATTAACTGGAAATTAAAAGGAACAGGGCATGTGGAGGCAAAAAAATCAAATCTCAGCGTGTTCTTTTTTTTTTGTATTGCTGAATGTCTGGTTATAATTTTTTCAGAGATCCCTAGTCTTTCATTACTCACGTTTATATTTTTCTGCAATTCAAATACTCCCGAATCTACTCTGTATTTTAAAAATTAAAGTCATGAATAAGGATATTGCCATTCAGATACAATTTTGTTTGTGCCACATTTTTTTGTTTTTCAGTTTAATTTTGGGATAGATATGTATTAGACTCAAGTTTTAGCACACAGGAGGGTAGCATAGGTGTTAAATGTGAAAACGAGTCAACCGAGATGATTTCAAATCCTGTCCCTTCTATGTACAGGCTGTGTGGTTCTGAGCGAGTAATGCAACAGCTCTAGGCTTTATATTCTTTCTTTGAAAATAAGTTTAATTTAGAAGGTGTACTTCAGCTGAGTTATGCTGAGTGTTCCATGAAATGAGATGCATTAAAGAACTCAGCGCAGAGACTTGTAAATCAGGACTGTTCACCATGATATTATGCAAAATTCAGCCCCAAAGGGGAAGTTCATATACAGCAGATTTTGCTCTCAGGACTCCTGAGAGATATCTGAAATCTCCGAGAGTGCTCATCTTTAGAGGTGTTGTATTTCTTATACTCAGATATATTTGGTAGTATTTCATTTAATATTAGATACAGAAATAAATAACATTAGCTATGAACTATTAAAACAACATTCTGCAGTAAAAGTTATATAGGTGTGATCTATCTCTTACCCTCAAAGTATCTCAGTATACTTTGGTCTTTTCACCTAAGGGAGCAACACTATACCTTCTATTGAGCTTATTCTAACCTTCAGCATTACTTGGGGATAATTATTGAGTAAAATAAGAGAAGTGAATCATAAGTACTAGCCACTTTTGACTTAGTAATTGAGCATTCCTTCATTACCTGTAGTTACCTTTAAAATTTGGGGATTTCACATTCAACAGTAACTCAGCACATTTGATCATGGTTAGGACTGCATAGATCTTCACTCTCTGACCTTGTCTTCTTGGCAAAGAAGGAGTTTTTATGGTTTGGAGGAAAAAATACAATCTTCTTTGCAAACACTTTCAAAGTTACAAAGTTCAAGGTCATGGATTAGCGTGCAGACAAAGTAACTTTTGTTTTAAATGATTCCTTTTCTTGGTTTGTTTTTGTAACGATTTGGGTGTACCTATGTAGTTTAGACTGTCCTCATTTTTTTTTTTTTTACTCCTTTCTGTCTTCCAGTGCTGGAATTATACCTGAACCAAAAAGGTTCCTTCTGAGGGCCTATTATTGCCACAGATATGATCATTTCAATTGTAATTGACAACCCCAGACAGAAACAGACTCTCTTTCAAGGATTGTGTCTCACATCCATCAGAGAGTTGTCGGTTACTTCCATAAAATTCATGACTCTTTTCACAATTAGGTACATCTTGCCTGGCAGGATGGTGTGATATTTTATACAGTTTGCAGCTGCATAACACCCTTGGTTCTTTCTTTCCCCCAACAGTCTGCATAGCTCCTTCTAGGAGAAAGGTTCCATCTAGTTCCAGCTTGGTTTGTTGCAAAATTATTTATTTGAATTAATTCTAGAACAATTGTATTCTTCAAAATGACTTGCACTCATTTCCAGGATTCACCCAATTGATAACTTAGAAATGCTCACAAAGATTCCCTAATTGTTTTTCAGAAATACCAGTGTCAGTTTGATTTTTCCTCAAAAATAAATGATGACCAACAAAAAGATACCTCTGATGTACAAGAAAATTGCTGGTTTCATATGCAAAGCACACTGACGATATAATTCCTTTGCTTTTCCTGTTCACTTTATCATGATTTCTAATTCAGACTGAATGCTAAACTTTTTAAAATTCGGTCAAGCTGCTGGGTATGCTTGTTGTGCTGACACAAATTCCATCCCAGGGCCAATTTCCTGCTGACATTATTTTCTTTGCATTTTCTTCTCAGTTACCATTTACCACCAATATGAAGATATTGTGTCTCTGCATTCCCAAGTTCTCCAAACATCATTTGTTCCTCAGCTAGCACATTCACTAGGTACTTTTAGCATGGTTACACTATGCCACCTTTCCGAATGGCTGTATTTAGCTCAGACTACTATACCCGGCAAAGCTCTCATTCACCATCCATGTAGAAAAGAAGCCATTCCATGACAAAAACAGATTTAAACAGTATCCACAAACCCAGCCTTACAGAAAGTACTAAGGATAATCCCAACCCAAGGAAGCTAACGCACCCACAAAAACATAGGCATCTGATAACGCCCACCAGCATTACCCAAAAAAGCGATACACACAAATACTACTACTGAAAAATAATCAGAATTGATAACTACTGGTCATTAATATTGCTTAATATCAATGGTCTCAATTCTCCTATAAAAAGAGACAGGATAAGAGAATGGATATGAAACAGGATCCAGTCTTCTGCTGTATACAAGAAACACACCTCAACCTCAAAGACAGGTACTATCTCAGAGTAAAGGGTTGGGAAAAGGTTTTCCAATCAAATGGACCTAAGAAACAAGAATATGTAGCTATCCTAATATCTAAAAAAATTGATTCCAAATTCAAAATGCTCAGAAGATATGGAGAAGGACACTTAATACTCACAACACGAATAATTCATCAAGATACGTTTCAACCCTGAACATCTATGCCCCTAATACAAGAGCACCTACATGTGTAAAAGAAACATTACTAAAACTTAAATTACACATCAAACCCCACACACTAATAGTAGGAGACTTCAACACTCCGCTGTCACCAATGGACAGCTCAACCAGACAGAAACTTAACAGAGAAAAAAAGAGAACTAACAGATGTAATGAATCAAATGAACTTAACCGACATCTATAGAAAATTTCACCCAACCACCATCAATAAGACAAAAAGGCAGCCTACTGGAGGATATCTTCACCAATCCCACATCAGACAAAGGACTGATCCCTAAAATATATAAAAAACTCAAGAAATTAGACATTAAAATTCTAAATAACCCAATTAAAAATGGGGTACTGAACTAAACAGAATTTTCAACAAGAGAATCTCAAATGCCAAAAGACACCTAAGGTCATGTTCAACATCCTTAGCTATTAGGGAAATGCAAATCAAAACAACTCTGAGATACTATCTTCTACCTGCCAGAATGGCTAACTCCAAGAATACTAATGATAGCTTATGCTGGAGAAAGGGGAACACTCTTTCGTTGCTGGTGGGAATGCAAACTTTTAGAATCACTTTGGAAATCAGTATAGTCATTTCCCAGAAATTTGGGAATCTAATTACCTCAAGATTCAGCAATACCACTCTTGGGCATATACCCAAAAGATGCTCAATCATACTACAAAAGCATTTGTAGAACTATGTTTATAGCAGCATTATTTGTAATAGCCAGAACCTGGAAACAACCTTGATGCCCCTCAACTGAAGAATGAATAAAGAAAATGTGGAACATTTACACATTAGAGTACTACTCAGTGGTAAAAAAACAAAGACGTCTTGAATTTTGCATGCAAATGGATGGAACTAGAAAACACTATCCAGAGTGAGGTAACCCAGACCCGAAAAGATGAATATGGTATGCACTCACTCATAAGTGGATACTAGCCTTCACCCAGCAACTGACGGAGGCAAAGGCAGAGACCCACATCAGAGCACTGGACTGAGTTCCCAATGTCTAACTGAAGAGTGGAAGGAATGAGAATATGAGTAAAGAGGTCAAGACCGTGATGAGTTCACCCACTGAAACAGTTTGCCTGAGCTAATGGGAGCTCACCAACCCCAGCCGGACTGGGAAGGGACAAGCATAGGACCAAATTAGTTCCTATGAATGTGGTTGACAGTTGCATGGCTGGGGCAGACTGAGGGGCTACTGGTAGTGTCACCAGGATTTATCTCTACTGCATGTACTGGCTTTTGGGGATTCTATTCTCTTTGGATATATACCTTGCTCAGCCTAGATATAGTATGGAGGTCCTTGGACCTTCCACAAGGCAATGTGCCTTACCCTCTCTGAGGATTAGATGGGGGATGGTGTGGGAGTGTGTGTGTAGGGAATGGGAAGAGGGGAGGGTGTGGGAACTTGGATTGGTATTTTTTTTAAATCTAATAAATAAAAACTTATAGCTATCCAAATGCTGCTAATTTTATAGAAAAATTAAAAACTTTAAATAAACATCAAGTCATATTAATCATAGATAAAATACAGATGATTGTCATAATATATAGTTAGCCTAAATCACAATTCAGTTTTATTCTACATACCCTAACTGAGGAAATATCAAAATAATCTCAAATGGAAATTTTCAAATTATTTTTAAGGAACATGGGTCTCAAAATTGGGCTTTGACCCACTTGTGTAAGTATTGATTAATTTTCTATCCAAAATTTATACATGATGAATCTTTTTGAGTTGTACAGAATAATGAGCCAAGTACTATTACAGCTAAAATTATCTCTAGAAGAAAAAATTTTAAATCCCTTTATGCCTGAAAACCATCTGCTAATGTCCATCAAAAGCAGACTTAGAGAATGCCATCTTGACAGGTCAAATTTCCAGTAGCACTGGGGAATTCTGGTTGGAACCAAAGAAGTTGTAATCATTGTGACTTCTACCGTGCTAGAGAGTTCTCTGGAATTTCTTGGCTTGCATGCAGCTAACTATGGAAGTAAAAGGTTTGCTACAGCCTGCTGGGCTTTGATCATTGTTATCTGGCATTACCCTTCACCAGAAGATTGTGTGAACCCAAATTCCTAACAGGAATGGTAGGCTCCCTTAGATACGTGACTTTTAGGAACTCTACTTTATGAGCAGAAACTGTGTGGAAGTTTTACGCAATGACTAAGTACTAAACATAAATGAAGACATTTACTGGATGGGATCTTCAGTTTAGTGATCTTCATAGTATAAAGGTAAGAACAAGTTTCAATAATAACTGGTATATATTTGAGAAAAATAATGAAGTGAATATCTTTTATTCTACACAACAAAAAGCATATGCCATACACAAGTGATGTGTAGATCCTAGTTATGTGTGTGTGTGTGTGTGTGTGCGCGTGTGATTTGTATAAGTGAGTGCAGGTGTGTACATGCTTCTACAAGCGTGTGGAGATCACAGTACAAAATTTGAGAGTCAGTTCTCTCCTTCATTTTTTTTGAGGGAGAACCTCTTCTTTCTGCTACACTGAGTCCTCCAGATTTCTGGTCAATGAGCTTCCTGGTGATTCTTCGTATGCCATAATTGCAAATTTCAATTTCTATCACTGTACCTGGATTTTTTTCAAGTGGGTTTTGGGTATCTAACTTATCTCATTAAACTTGCTTATCAAATGCCTTTACTCACAAGACCATCTTGTTAGTCTGTAGATATTTACATATTTGCATTTTTACAAGAATCTGAACAAATTTGAAGCATGCATATATTATTTGCTTTGCTCCCCCAAACATATGCAGAATATGTAATTTGACTCTTTTGTTAATTTACTTGATGAGTCTTGATTGGCTGTCTTATGAATAAGTGTATTTACCTGTTTGCTTTTGAATGCTGCAGAACATTATATTTGAATATAGCCTCATTGATCTTATAAATTTACAATTAGTATATTTAATTTATTTCAAGATTATTTCTTTTAATATGGACCATAATATATTTTAATAACTGTATTGAGATATATTTCACACACATAGAGAACAGATATTTGAAGTTCTTAACTCCCTATTTTTAGAAGATAATAGTAATATATAGCTATAATCATTATGCTATAGGTTTTAGTTTTTTTCAACACAAAAGAACCTCGTTCTTTCCCACTGACCTGTCTACCCTCATCTTTACCCTGGGAATCCTTTAGTTTGTGCTCCATCTCTACAGCTTTGCCTATGTTTGACATGTCATATAAATGCAATCATACAATGTGTAGTTTTTTCATTCGCTATAATATACAATGTTACATGTGTTAAAGCTTTAGTTATTCTGCATTACTGAAAACAGTACATTTTATCTCAGAGCAAGTACATGGAGAATTATCCATGCCAGTATAGTCAATTGGCATTATTATATTTAAGAGGATATAACTAAAGCTATTGTTTGTAAATATCAAACGCTCATTTGTTATGTGAAATGACTATTAGAAATCAAATTAATTTCTTTATGAGAAAATAAATTTAAGCAAATATAATTCCTAGTGTCACTCCTTTTTGTAATTCCTTCTCAGTACTACTACTACTACTATTATTACTTTATTTGGTGCTGAAATTTGGACTTAATTTCTGATGCATTCTATGTATTACTAAGTTACACAAGAGCCTCTTCTCTTGTTTTGAATATAACAATATGTAATAGAGCAAGAATTACAATCTGATAATGATTTTTTTCCATTTTGCTCGTCATTTGCTCAGCTCCTTGGTAACTTAACACTTCTCTTACCCAGTGCTCTCCCAATAGTCCCCTGCTCTTTCATCTCATAGAAGTATCTAATATTTTGTTAATTGCTTCTTTTAAAAATTCCCCTTTTATAATTATTTGAAATGACAAATTTGAAATTATTATTTTTAAATTAATTCATTTTTACAATTTCTTTTACTGGAAGTGTATATATTTATGCAATATATTCTGATTATTTCTCTTCCCTGAACTCTTCCCAGATCCTCATTACCGCCCCTCATCCAAATCTACATCCTTTCTTTCCCTTTTAAGAAAATAAACAGCCATCTCAAGACTAATAACAAAATTAAAAATAAGGTAAAACAAAGCCAGGCAGACTGGAAGAGGAAAATCAAATAGAGAGTCGAAAAAGAGTAAAAATAAAACCACAAGAAACACATATAAAAGCAAAGACACACATAGGAATCCCCCAAAAATACCATGGAAATTTTAATATATATTCAAGGGACTGTTAAGATAAGGAGAGAACCAAGCAAGCTTCAACTAGGCATTTTGAAACATAAGACCTCCAAAAATGCAGTTGGGTTTGTTTTGTATTGACCATCTACTGCTGGGCATGGGGCCTGTCAGTAAGTATGATTGTATGCCCAATGATACTTTGTTGGAGACAATTAATTTTTCATTTGTGAATAGTTATCATTTGGAGATAGTTTCTGGCTCAGGAATGGGAATCTGTGTCCAAATCCCATTTCAGGAATAAGACGTCATCTGTCTTAGACCTGGGCAGATGCTATGCATACTGCCACAGTCTTTAGGAGCTCACAGGTGTATTGGTTCCTTGATGTCTTCCACCCCTTCTGGTTCTCACAATCTTTCTGTCTCCTCTTCTACAGGGGTCCCTGAACCCCAAGAAGAGGAATTTGATGAAGACATCACATTGGGAGTGAGTGTTTCAGGCTATTTCACTCTCTGCATATTGTTTGGCTGTGGATCTCCACATTTGTTCCCATCTGCTGCTGGAGAAAACTTCTGTAATGATAGCTGAGCAAGACACTTATCTATGGTACAGAAGATTGCTCGTAGGAGTCATTTTATTGCTATGTTCCTCTAGTAGAACAGTATTAACTGTTTCCCCACCCCCAGGTCTATTGCCTATCTAGTATCAAGTTCTTTTCCACCTGATTTGTATTGGTGATGGATTCTATCTCATGGAATAATCTTAAGTCCTAGCAGGTATTGGTTGGTTACCACCACAAGATTTCCATGACTATTGCACCATAATATAATACAAACAGGTTGTGATTATAGATAGAAAGGTGGTTGCTTGTTCTTGGTTTCCTCATTGTTCTAAGACAAGGTCTCATTCTTTTCTTAATGAGTATTTCTTTAGCGTTTTGAGATTTATAACATAATTAAATAATTTCTTCCTTTCCTTTTCTCCCTTCTAATTCTCTCATATACTTCTTCTTGCTCTCTTTTATATTTATGACCTCTTTTTCTGCTATCTGTTGCTAAATATATGTACGTAGTAGCCAAACAATGGCAATCATGGTATGTTGAATAAGTGACTTTGTGGTGTAATTGAGTATGCCTTGGGTATATGCTTTGGTATGGCTAGGTCTTGAGGTAGATTGATTCTCCAGTAGATACTGAGATCAACACTTTCTAAACAGAAACCTTCTAAAACTGAAAAGCTTCTGTAAGGCAAAAGACATGGTCAATAAAACAAAATGGCAGACTCCAAAATGGGAAAAGATCTTCAACAACCCCACATCCGACAGAGGGCTGATCTCTAAAATATATAAAGAACTCAGGAAACTAAACATCAAAATACCAAATAATCCAATTTAAAAAATGGGATACAGATCTAAACAGAGAATTCTCAACAGAAGAATCTCAAATGGCTGAAGGACATTTAAGGAATTGCTCAATATCCTTAGCCATCAAAGAAATGCAGATCAAAATGACTCTGAGATATTGTCTTACACCTGTCACAATGGTTAAGATAAAAAACAATGATAACAGCCCCTCTTGGAAAGGATGTGGAATAAGTGAGACACTCCTTCACTGATGGTGGGAGTGCAAACTGCTCCAGCCGCTTTGGAGATCAATATGGCAGTTTTTCAGAAAAGTATTTCTTTAAGAAATCCAGATCCAGGCAGTATCTTATCATAAATCATTTGTGAATAAAATAGCCTCAAGAGAGAAGGAAATTCAGTCAATTTCATATCATTCATTAATGTATATTGCCAAAGAGGACTTAGGGAGTTTCTTCTCTGCAGTAGAAATTGAGCAATCAAGACGATTATGTGACTAGTAGAAAGAAGGGCCTCTCCTTCAGTAGACAAGGTACCTGTATATTAAATAATATGTTTCCTGGATACCTAGAACATCTCCTAATGTTTCATATATACTAAAAAGATATAGGAAAATTCTTCCACAAATAAAAACACATAAATAATACTTATTAGCTTAAGTTCACAGATTATTGAACATACACATAATGCATTTGCTCAAGATCATCAGGGAAAATGGTAGAAATTAATTTGAAGCCATATAATTTGAACAGTGAACTGGAACTTCAAAATGTTTATTATTCTAGATGGGAAGGAAGGATATTCTGATAGAATTGAAGATGAGAAGATATTATTTGTCCTCCCTCCTTCCCTTCCTTCTTTTCCCCTTACTTCCTCCCTTCCTCTTTCCCTCCCTCCCTCCCCTCCTCCCTCTCTCTCCCACTCTTTCCCCTTCCTTCCTTCCTTCCTTCCTTCCTTCCTTCCTTCCTTCCTTCCTTCCTTCCTTCCTTCCTTCCTTCCTTCCTTCCTTCCTTTCTCCTTCCTTCCTCCCTTTCTTTCTTTCATTCTGTTTTTCTTCCTTTCTTTCTGACACTGTCAGAAATGACTTTCTTAAGAGGCTTCCCCTTAGTCCTAAAAGGATGAAAGAGAGTTGGTAAGGAAGATGGGCGGAGGATGCTGTTTAGTGTAGTGTACTCAGGGCCGCATTTGAAGACCGAGGGAAGGAGGTATCCTTCATGGGGTGTTACAAGTAGTGTGCTATTATATGGATTACTTTTCCTGTTGCTGTTACCAAATGCTTGTCAAAAGCAACCCAAGGCAGGAAGAATTTAGCTTGTTTTATAGGTTCTAGGAAATCTAGTACATCAAGGAGAGATCGAGTGATTGCTCTTTATCTTTTGGAGTAGTAGCAGCTAGTTAACAGTATGTTGACAGGAATCAATTCAAGGTGAAGGTTGGTGCTCAGGTGGTCATATCCTTACTCTTTCTCCTTTTTCATCAGTTTTTCAGCTATATTCAGGGTGAGTCTTTATTTGGAAACAGAAGGCCATAAGGGAGAGTTTAAGTTTAGACAATGCAATGATGATGTGGATATCAAGTATGATTCAGCTAAAACAAGGCTGGCATTGGATATCCACTGGGATATGAGTCTGCATAAAATGACCTATCCTGGATGCCTAGGGAAATCACAAAAATAAAGTTATATAATCTGTTATGTAACTATTCCTGGCAGAATTCCACTTTTTGGGTGGTTTCTATATAAATATGGCCTTGAGGTTAGAGACCTTAGCCTTTGTTTAAGCCTTTGTCAGCATGTACTATGTGTCTATAGGCCTGCAAGCTTACTTCCTTTCCCCCATGGGCAGATCTCTGTGTGTCTACTACTGATGTAGTACAGTCTATGTGTGCCTGAGTGTCTGGCAGCAGCCCTCATACAGAATGAATAAAAGATGTCCTGACCATCTACAACTCTTCGCAATCTCTTCAACTTCTCAGACCTCCATGATCTTCCTTTACCGGTACTAGATAAAAGATCATCTAGTTTTCCTTCCTCAAGTAATTCTTCCTGTAAATGCCCTCACTGCCATCTCTAGATGGCTTCTTAGTTAAAACAAATTAACAATTGACCTTAATCACTATAGGCATGGAGGTTGCTATAGTGGTATGTATAAAGTTTCTGTGTAGTGTGTGAGTGTGTGTGTGTGTGTGTGTGTGTGTGTGTGTCTATGCATGTGTGTGTGTGTGTGTGTGTGTGTGTGTGTGTGTGTGTGTGGTGTGGTGTATACTGAAGACTCCTAGGAAACAGACAGGATCTGCATTGTGCAGAAACTTATTGACCACTTTTAAAGTAAAGCCAAGTTGTCAGTGGCTTAAAGGGGGGAATTAATTAAGAGATCAATAATCTGTTTATTTTTGAATTACCACCCTAGTTTCAATAGGGAGAATGGTTTGGAAAGGAGAAATAGCTGGAGGCACTTAAAGCAATGTAAGAGAATTAGATTGTAACTTTCACTAAGAGAATATTTTGGGGAAAGTACAGAGATAAAAAGATTCATACAAAATTTGGTTTGTCCCCCAAAGGACTTTGTGATAGGTTTCAGGTATAAGGACTTTATCAGTCAGGAACTGTCAAGAAACAGATGGTGTAACGAGAAAGGGTAATTAAAGTGAGTTTAATGAGAAGACTGCTTCAAGTTGGAAGTTTAAGAGAATCAACAAGAGATGAGGAAGTATTTTGGGATTAGAATCGGGACTATCAGCAGACCTGAAAGGGCAAAAAAAAAAAAAAAGGAATAAACAAAGATATAGGCATATGAAGAAGAACCACTAGATATGAATCATAGTTTTGAAGAGAGGAATTTGGTTCCCATAAAATTGCTTCTAAAAGATAGAGCACAGTGACTGAATGACTTGTTCCAGAAGTGATAGGACAAAAATTGGGATTTTGAAAGTCATACAAATCAGCCTTCTAGGTACTACACAAGATGAAGAGAGTGGAGAGAATGTATCCCATGGGAGGGAAGTGGAAACACATTAGTGAATCAGAGATTTGAATGATTGAACAATATCATTTACTGATGAGAAAGCTAGAAATTTCATGCTGTGAAAAAATTCTCTCCATCTGGTTCTATCTGGATAATATCTTATTGAAATACTTAATAGAATTGTTTTCATTTTTCTGACCTTTTAAAAATGTCTTTGCCAACTTTAGAGAAGAAAAAGTTGAGCTTATAAACTTATGTCACCATTTTGCATAAGATGTTAGTAGAATATAACTGTCAGAAATAAACAGTCATCCATTTAACATTTTTGCTCAGCTGGGTCATGAAATGACAGTCTCAAGTCCCATCACTCACCTGAGGACAGATAGCAGAGTAGCAGGCTTCTCATGAGGAAATAATCATTTATTTGGGGGGAAAAACCATGCTGTTTTTACTGTGTGGTTTTAAATGGTTTATTTTAAGATAGTAGGCTTAATAAAAGTGAGTAATAAACTAAGTAATGATGTAAATATCCATTCTAAATTTCAAAGGGTTGAGAAATACACAGAAAATAATTTTGTATTCCAAATATGAGAACTTAATTTCTTACTGTGAGAAGTAAGCTAATAAAGTTGTATAGAATATTTGGAAAAGTACACACACACACACACACACACACACACACACACACACATTAAAGCAGAACATTATACTACCATTTAAACACAAAATAATTACTTGAAGCCTTATTATGTTACCGGAACAAACTCAGACACTTAGTGCTCCATCTCCATTTCTATGTAAATGTTAAGGAACAATGCAAATTAAGATGTCTTTTATTAATTTTAGGAATGCTTTATATACAGTTTTCCCTTTACAGACACGTTGGGACAGAAAGTAATTTCAATCATTTGTGTAGGTTAAACTTTTGCAGAAATGCATCAAAGAGAGAAAGAAAACAAATTACATCAAATGCTAAGTGACGAAGATAATATGTATGGCAATGCATATCGAAGTAGCCCTGTCTAGCTCACCTTGTTTTTAAACACTAGCAATTACGGAGACAATGGATTTTGCACTGACTGATCAGAGCACTTATTAAAGGCTTGTCTGTGAGAAGGTGGATAATTGGCTTTAACTAGCAGTGTCTAGAGGACAGTGGAAGACAGTTCATGTACCATTTGCTTTGGTGAAGTCAGAGGCGATACTTTGAAAGAGTGCTGCTGATAATTTTTCTCTCATCACAAGAAATGCGGGTTTACTTTCAATGTCCAATTAATAATCTCATTAACATAAATGTTAAACTCCAAAGAACTACCAGTACTCTTCTGGTAAGGAAAAAAAAATAACCTGAGAGAGAATTGCTGCAAGTCCATATTTAATAAAGAAAATTCTCCTGTAGATGTCTCTATAGGCCGGCCATCTTGGTATTATGAGCGTGTTCATGCATCTCCAGGGATGATAAGAGGGATACATTTTAAGCCGACATGAGGAATTTTCATTTCTTTCCCAAAGTCATTTTCTGGCTTGCATTGCTATGTCTAGGAAGCTGACCTACTCAGTTATATCAGCAATGTTCTCGTGTTTCCTAGCTTTTGGGTTATTTATCCCAGTGAGGAGCTTTATCGGGAGCTATAACTGAGGAAAGGAATAGAATCAGAATCATCTTTGTTTCTGGGAATTTTCCTCTTAGGGGTCATGTCAAGATGACAGCATCTTTTGTAGAAGACACCTATATTGCCCTCTAGCTTCCCTAGTCCTTTGGATACAGATACCTTGTCACCTACTTGCCTGGGACTCATGTCTTGTGTGTTGTAATTCTATCAAACTCCATTTTCTCATGTTGTATTTTTTATTTAGTCAATAAATGCGGCTTGGATTTTGTAACATGTTATACATCTGCTTCCCATTTGAATTTTGATCTACCCTTTCATATACTTGTCCCGTATATTTACAGGTACTGTGGTCAGCAATAAGAATGGCAAACTTTATAGTAAGTATAAAATTATGTGGAACTGCATACAGAAAAAAAAAAACAGAAAGGGCAAAGTTTGTAGGCTGACAGATTTGTTTGTCTATTATGAAAGTGTCATACTGATGTATTGCAAGCTGTACTAAACTCAAGGCAATTCTTCTGCTTCAGCCTCCTACCAAGCCTTGCTTTGGAAATATTGTATTTAATGAATATTTTGTGTTAAATATAATTTTCCAAAGAAATCAATTAAATAGTTCAGTTCAAGAATGAAAGTTCAAAATGGTTACATAAGCAAATAAGTGTGGGTATCTTGAAGATTGAAGACAGTTAAATGTGTAGCGAGATGGAAAGAATTGGAGTTTAAAACATTTTAGCTTTTGTTCAGCATATAAGTTTTCGTTCTTGGTCATGGTACTTGTAATTTCACAAAAACAGTAGGTCACGAACTAGTGTGTGAACAAGAGGTGCAAGAAAAAAGAGAAAAATTGAGAATTACTCTTTCAAAATCCCAAACACCTAAGTGACAAAGATTCTCAGATTCTCACTAGCAACTTCCTCTGGTCAAGCAATACTTATCTGCTTTATTTACCCATCTTATCTTTCTTTTACCTTAGGTCTAATTTTCTATCTGTCATTTTTACTAATAGTTTTGCTACTGACATAAGTAAAGTTTATTGTTAATGTCATGAGCTGTTGATGAGCAAACTAATTACTGATACAAAATTAATGTTCAAAATTCTTTTTTGGTTATCTGTGTCTTTAAGACATCCACATTATCTTGATTCCTCTTTTATGAGACACTAAATAAAGACCACTATTTATCCTGTAAAAGAAGTAACTTGTTTTAATTCAGCTCTTCTACCAAAAAGAACATTATCTAAGAGTTCATTCTATTTTACCACTTCCACAGCCAAGACTGTATGTGTGTGCTTATATTTTCCTAACAACATACTACAGCAGGTGAATCATTTTAGCTGTGTACTTCATGTGTATTTACTGTGAAAATCTATTTGCTTTTGGACTTTATGTCTTCCTCCAAAAACTATCAAGATATTGCCTTAGAGCCAGCTGGTTTATTAGATAGAGAAATTCACATATGTATTCATACATCTGACTTTTCACGCGTTTCACTGATTCAATAAAGAGTATTCTAATTTTATCATATAACTGAGAATCACTTATTATAAATCACATGGTCTAAAGTACTCTGCCACTTCTTAGCAATTTAATCACTCTACTATTAGTACTAATAATATTTATGTATGCTTAGAATCTGAAATGATGCTTATTGATGTATTGCCTACTTAGCGTTTGTAAATAGATCCGGTTTTATTATTGTCTGCTGCATGCCTCATTGGCCCTTCCCAAATTGAAGACACATGGGATTTAAACATTTCGTGGTAGTAAAAAAAACATTGGAAAGGGGAAAATCTTCTGATGCTTAAATGTGTTTGCATTCAGGATCCTTCTCCCGAGACTGATTCAGGGCTAGCATGTCTAATTCATTGGGCACTTTGCGTCAGCTTCGTAGGAGTTCACAGTGAATGGCTATGTGGGAACCACTTATGGTGAGGAGCTTGTGCTTGATATTTCATTTAAGAGGCTCCTGTGGATTTTGCTCCAATTTTCTTTCAGCTTCACCAGTTTTCTTTTCATTGCTAAGCTACAAAGAAAAAAAAGACAAAGAGAGAGAAGAAAATGAAGCCCACTTAACCATACAGAGAAGTGACTGGGGTTCATCTTTCCTGTGGTAAGTTATTAAGGGGACTGCACGATGCTGATCTGCACAGGAGCACAGGTGGCCATCAATAGCAACAGTAGTAATTAGACTTGCCACTAAGCACTACCAACTAGGACGAAATGTAATACAGGTAAGAATTGGAGCCTACTGTTAACAGTAAGTGTTGCTTCTGATGCCTGTGCAGTTAGGGGCAAGGAGATTAGAGGAGCCAGGATCATGCAAATAGGTTCATCGCAGAAAGAAGAGATGCATGGGCCTCTCTACTGGAAATTTCCAACCCTATTTCTCCCTTGTTGGTTTTCCATAACTTCAGTTCCAAGTTTTGTCTCTTGCAGGTCATTTCCTTTCTGGCTCTTGGTCATTCATTCAAACTGTAGAGACACTGAAATATCTTGGGTATATCTTCCCTTTGCTTTCATTTCTTTTCCTAATTTTTATTGTCTCTGCTACTTAAGTTTGAATTATTCTAAATGTGGACAACTAACTTAACTTACTAATACTTGTACAATTCTTAATTTCCTTTCCAATTGACTCAATAAGGCTCAGTGAACAATTTTTAGAAATATATTTATTTTAATAATGCATGTTTGTGCATGGAGTGGATATACAAATGAATTAATTCTAATCAGAGGTCAAAAGTGTGTGTTCAAATCCCCATGGAATTGGAATTGCAGGAAGTTGAAACCTGCCTGACATAGGTGCTGGGAACTGACCCAGCATCCTCTGGAAGAACAACAAGCACTCTTACCCAGTGATTCATATCTCTAATCCCAGAAATGCTAATTTTTAAAGCAGGGAGAGCATCTGTTGTCCAAGAATTCTGTATGGTCAACATGATGACACTTTCCTGTAATCCCTTCTTTTGGAGCTAGAGGCAGGAAGATAATGAGTCCTTCGGAGTTATATAAGGACTCAAGGCCAGCCTCAGACACACAAGAACTTGTCTCTATAAATTGCCTTCCTCCTCACAAAAATCATCCAGTGACTACTCATATTTTCCCAGAAAACGAAACATCTGAGTCGAATAGGCAGAACTTTGTGTCACAGGTTTCTCAGATTTTACACTTGTATGGAAGCTTTCGTCTCCTAGCTGCTGAGATCATGCATTACATTCTTTAGGTTGTGCTAAGTATTTACTAACATTAACTGCAGGGCATGGACAAAGGTAATTGAAACTAAAGAGCCATTTCTACTTTTTCTCCGCGTTAGAAAATCTTTTCTATTCATCATTCCGTGAACTGTCCCACCCTTCCATGTACCGGATACCTTATTCTATGGCTTCTGCTTTTCAGTCCCTTTTCAATAATTGCCCATATGTCCATCTCTAGAGTTCATGATCTTCCTTGCATCTTTCACTTTTCAAATGTTCCAACTTAGGGAATTTCTTCTATTTTGCTATGTACTAACTTGACAGATACTTTTCAATTACGCTTATTCAGTGTCGGCTGTAGCTCGGTTTTCAAGCTGATCTGAATTATCGTTGTGTTCCTTTCTTCAAACTATTACTCTAAAGTGGGGCTCCTAAGCCCCACTTTACATTGCTATGGTGACTCCAGTATCAAGCACTGTGTCACCCAGTAGCAGGTAAATTTACAAAGCACTTTTTTTTTTTTTAGTTTATTGTGAAGGTTTATGTTATGGGTGCATTTTCATTTCCTGAAGTTTAAACCAAATTTGAGATTATAATTTAGTTATAACATTTCTCTTTTTTTCCCCCAACTCTTCCCTTTCTGCTTCCCCACTCTCTTTCAAATTTGTGGTCTTGCCAGGTGATGGTGGTACATGCCTTTAATCCCAGCACTTGGGAGGCAGAGCCAGGTGGATCTCTGTGAGTTCAAGACCAGCCTGGTTTACAAGAGCTAGTTCCAGGACAGGCTCCAAAATTACAGAAAAACCCTGTCTCGAAAAATAAAAGTGGTCTCTTTTTAATCACTTATTGTTATTGCATACACATATATGTATAAACACGTATGATTCTAAATATAAAATGATGCACCCTGCATGAACGTTATCAGGTCTAACTACTTGGCACTGGACACCAGTTGGTATGCTCCAAATAACTATAATTTGTTGCCCGGTATACCAGTTGTCCAAAATATTTGCATCCAGATCTGTGATAAACAGTACAGATGACAAGAGTGCTATCAGGAGACATCATTACTTCTATGATAGTAGAAAAATATCTCTGTGCTTATCCCTTAATTGTCAATGTAGAAAGGATCTAGGAAGCCAGTTTCATGTTTGCCAGTCATGTTAACTAGTCAAAGTGCACTGAGAACCTCTTAGTGTTCTCACTACATATTGATGCGTGAGCCCAAGATATGAGCATTCATTTTTCCAGTCAGTCATGTGATCTTTCTCCTACACAGCAGAAACCAGATTCAAATGCTGTAGATAGGAGAAAGCAGGGATTTATCATGATGGGACAAGATGCAATCGATGTTTTACTTCTCACTGCTGACTTCCAGGTATTACATGTATTGACTGTGATGGAGACTTCGGAGCCTCTCTCGTGCAAACTTCCTGCAGGAATGAATGTTGGAGCCTGGCAGCAGCTATAAAGCAGCTTCCAAGCTAGACAAGAGACAGTGATAAGAAACAAGTCGGTTGCTTATTAGAGAACTGTGTCTATTAACTTTATATTGCTTAAATTTATGGCATTTTACTTATTTTTAACTGTATGGGTGATCTGCGTGTTTACATGTCAGTAATACTTACAAAGGCAATAAGAGGGCTTTGGTTCCTCTGGACTGAGTTGATTGTGAGCTGTCATGCTGGTGCTGAGCACTGAACTTGGGTCCTCTGGAAGAGCAACAAGTGCTTTTAATCACTGATGTCTCAATCTCTTGTGTATAATTTGTTGTCTGGTATTCCAGTTGTCCAGGATATTTGCATCCATATTATTTAATACAAGTTCAAATAGGCCATGTGTTTTATTACATCTGCTATCATGGATAAAGTGGATAATAAAAAGCAAACAGGAGCATGGTATGCCATTGAATTTAGGGTCACATAATTAAGAGCTGAAACAGATTTCTAACAGCAGTGCTATGGCAGATTAGACAGGAACATTATCCTCTTTCAAAATTCAACATCAATGCCACAGACATCGGTCTAGAAGTATTTACCTTTATATACTAACTCACCATGCTAAGGTTTGTGATCAACTTCAAAAGAAATCTGGAAATGTCTCAGTACTTACAGCCTACTCACCTTGTGGAATATTTTTAAAGGGCTCACTGGAACTCTTACTTCTCACCCTATTAACTTGCCAGTCAGTTTTCACCATACAATACTATGTAGTTGTCTAGCTCAGAACTCCTAACCTAGGACAGGAACACAGTAATCTGACAAATCAACATTTAGTCAACTAAATGGCTAGATAAAATTCAATTAGTTTGGTACTGTACAACATTTGGGCCTATGATGCATCTTTGCCTAATGCAATGGTTATTGTGTGATAAAACGAAGAACCCTTCTGGTACAGAGGCTCTGTATGTGTTCTACCTGGGGAGTAATGTTTTGAGGAGAGTTGCTTAAGGTGATTTCTTTTTTAAAAAGTCATTCATGGAAGCAAGCCTTTTAACCAAAGGTTATAAAAACAATTCTACTTCTTACTTTTAGTTGCTTAGCCTATCATTTTTTTCCTCACCACTCCCCTTCACGCATTCATTCTTTTGTATAGTCTTGTGTGTTAGAAAGAAAGTTATGGTCTTCACAGTTTTAATTTTTCCTTAACTCATTTAAACTTTTGATAGGATTCTTTCTAGCAGCTACTCATGTCCTTCATGAAACACATTTTTTTTGGAACATGAATGCTAGAAAACTTTCAAGTGTAAATAATTTTTTGGTGCTGTGAATCTTCAGTCCTCTAGTATTTTTCATAGCCAGGAGATTGCCTTTGTGCTGTTCAGACTGCCCTGCTTTGTGATAAATGACTGAAACAACACAAGGAGGAAAATCTTGCTTTGGTCCACAGGTTCAGAGGGCTCAGAACAAAAATCGTATGCTTCATTGTTATGGTTTTCTGGTAAGATAGAACATCCTAACGGGCAGAATGTGTGGAGAACGAGGGTATTCACTGAGTTAACTCACATCCTTCAAAGGCAGACTCCTAGTATGCATGTTGGTCAACTATGCCTCAATTTCCACAAGTTTAGCACACTGTGATTAATTCAAAATTTAAATTCATCAATGCATTACTGTAATTTTTGGAAAACAGTCCTCAAGCTCGACTGATTTTAGGAGTAGCTCTCAATGACACACTCAAAGTGCATGTCTAATATCCTTGTAGATTGTCTCAACCTCAAGTTGATAATCAATGCTAACTGTCTTCATTACTGGGGACATCGTTTTGATAAGTGATCACTAAAGGGAGTACATCATTTCCCAGATTCAGCATGAGAGTGGGAGGTCATCTTTGATAAGTGCTGCTTAGGAACACAGATGTATCAGTTGCATTGACTGATACCACCCTTTAAAATTCCTTCCCACTAGCTCACTGCAGAGCATAAGATTCCTTTTTTCTTTCCCATATTATCATTATCTTAGTTGAGTGCAATTTCTTCCTTCTTTAAATCTCATATCAATGAGATGGACTTTTCAATGTTATTCTAAGTCAGGTATTCTAGCAATTTTCTATGATGTGTTCATTTCAAAGTTTATTTTGTTATTGCTATTTTATATCTTTACACTATAAGCAGTTTTACTACTTTCAGCCTCTCTGCCTACACACACACACACATACACACACACACACACAGACACACACACACACGTGCATGCACATGGAGGTCTCATTTTATTTTAAGTATTCACAATCTGATCTTTGGAATTCCAAATGTTTTCTATTGATTTATATTATTTATAATTCAGTTTCAGATTGTTGTCAATTCCATCTTCCTTGTTGGAATACTCTTAGTATGCAGTGTATTTAATGGTTTAACATCAGTACTCCTTTCAAACCACAAATTCCTTATCAAATTATCTTTGTTTTATTTTTTATTTTTATCTGGAGACATAATTTCAAGTAATAGACACAGAACTCACTGCCTAGAACAGACTGGCCTTGAATCCCCCCAAATTCTTTTACCTCAGTTTCTGGAGTACTAGGATTACATGTTTGCATACCATGCTGGCTTGTGTTACCTATGCTATGTAATGGCAAGGTCCTATAACTGGATATGCACCCAACTAATAACTAAATGGAAATTTGGTATGTATTTTGGCACATTGTCCTCATTTCCCCACCACTGCTTGCTTTAGTTTTGTTTCTTTGTTAGCTTTTCATCAGCCCTTTGTTGTCGGAGAACAGTACACTATTTTGTTATATAGAAGATAAATATTTTTATTGCCATTTTGTTCCTTGAGAATTTTATATTTCTATACAATGAAATGTGATCACACCCAAGTCTCATTTCCTCCTTCCAACCTTGTCATCTGCATATGCAATATGCTTTCCAACACATTCCTGACCATACTTCATGTCTTCAGTGCTTCGGTGTGTGTGTGTGTGTGTGTGTGTGTGTGTGTGTGTGTGTGTGTGTGTGTGTGTGATGTGGGAGTGTCATATCAATCTGTTGATTTCATTGGCATACCATGCTGGCTTGTGTTACCTATGCTATGTAATGGCAATAAAGAAACTGCTAGGCCCATTGGATAGGCCCACCCTTAGGTGGGTGGAGTAAACAGAACAGAACGCTGGGAGGAAGAGGAAGTGAGGTCAGACTTCGCAGCTCTCCTCTCCAGAGCAGACGCAGGAGAGATGCCATGCTACCTGCTCCAGGGAAGACGCACGCTATGAAGCTCTGACCCAGGATGGACTTAGGCTAGAATCTTCCCGGTAAGCGCACCTAGGGGCGCTACACAGATGATTAGAAATGGGCTAAATTAATATGTGAGAATTAGCCTAGAAGAGGCTAGATAGGAATGGGCCAAAGCAGTGTTTAAATGAATACAGTTTCCGTGTAATTATTTCGGGTAAAGCTAGCCGTGCGGGCGGGGTGCTGGGGACGCAGCCCCGCCGTCGCCCCTATTACTACATGTGTGTGCGTGCGTGCGTGCATGCATGAGAGAGAGAAGACACATTGAGTCCAATTTTTTGTTTTATTCTTTTATTCAAGTCTAGTTCTTATAGTAATCTAATATTATTTATCATTCAGTGAGTAGCCTTCTTTAACCTACTTATGTGGACTTTTATTTTATTTGGTTAAGGCATTTGAATCCTTTCTTGTTTCTCTGTAGGCGGCAGAGCAGCAGCAGCAGCAGTAGTAGTAGCCGCAGCAGCAGCAGCAGCAGCAGCAGCAGCAGTAGTAGTAGCTGCAGCAGCAGCAGCAGCAGATCTGTGTTGAAAGCTCGGGTTGTGGAATCAGACTACCTTGCCCTATGTTACACCTTGACTATTGATATTCCCATCCCTTAGTGCATTGTCTGAGGCTTCCTGTCTATGCAGACATGACATTTCAGACATTGTGGACAGTGCAGCCTGACCTATCATAGGAAGATCTTGGCATGGGTTCAATGTTCCACAAATGTTTTTTTAAATTCACCCCATTGTCATCTCTCCTCTTATTTCCCCTTCTTCATTCTGGGAAAAATTCTTCAGGTTTTTATCTCCTAATTCCATTTTTTTTCAAGTCAGTAACTTTTCTCCAGTAAATCTTGTGTGCATTTTACCCAAACTTCTGCAATTTTAGTTTTATTGCAATCCTTCCCTATCTCATGAAGATGCTTTCTTTATCTCCACATATTGACTTTCTGTCTCATTTTGTTTTGTTTTGTTTCCAAGCTGGCCTGCTCTTTCCTCGTATCATTGTCCTATTGAATAACATCCTGAATTTGATTTAATACGGCATTTTCCTTGCATCTGTAGCAAACTGTCTTGTAGAGTCCTCTTCTTTTCAAGATGATGTATGTTTCCTTTTCTCTTTTAGGATTTTTCATAAGAGCTTTATTGTTGCTATGGCCTTCAACTTATGCTATTTGTGTCTTGATAAATAAAACCATGCCTATACCAAATGGTGATGTCCCTGGGCTCTGGAGCATTTCTATAACTATGATGATTTGCAAACAAGTCCCTTATTAAATGTAGATAAAGATAATAGTGTGGTATCTGAGGTTACTAGCTTTCAACTTAAGGTAAAATAAAAAAGCCTGCTTATTTTAAAGCTTTCTGAAACATCAGTTGGAGATTATTTCAAGCAAGAGAATAGTAAGATAAAATCTATAACCTCAAATTTGTGCTGTTAAATATTATTCTATATCTTCCCTAAGAAAATGCTTTGATTTATGAAATTCTATTTATCAAGACAAGTCTCATCATATCTTTGAAGTATATACAGACTAATATTTCAGTGAATCCTTTCCCCTCAATATAGAGAGATATTGGATAGAAGATCCTTTAATATTTTTTATAAAAATTTTATTGCACCTGCGGTCTTCAATTTATACTGTTTGCATATTGATAGATATGTGTGTTTATACCAAGCACTTATTAGTAATGTGGTGAATGAATGCAGTGTTATGATAATAGGAAATCTTTACTTCCAAGTTCCAGCAAAACCTCAGAATCCTAATCTACCTAATTTTTGATTTATTGTTTACCTAGTGCTATGTCTTAAAAATACTCCAAAACAACAAATTTAACTTATCTCTCAGTTTTGCAGATCAGTAATCTGGGCTGAGCTCAGATGCATAGTTCTTATTTTACCTCAGTCAGTGAGGTTTGCTTCTTCTGCTGAAGTTCACATAATCTTATGGGATCCAACTAAGGACAACTCATTGCATCCTATTCATTCTGACACTGAACAGCAGCTTGGACAAATTTCATTTACATGGTTGATCATAAAGAAAGCAGTTATACTCCAAAATGGGACATTTATATCAACCTCTTCCTGCATCAGAAAACCCCATCGTATGGGGATGGAAAGAGAGTAAGTAGGAAAGGATAGAGAGAGCTGCTGAGAAACATCTTTGGGACATGATGTGGCTATTATACCTATAAACTCACTGCAGCTCTAGTTACCTTCCCAAGGTCAACACAATATTTCATCATAGGTGTGGGACGGTTCCAGTTCTTCCTGAGAGACTATTAGCAGTTAATGGTTACTGGGGGCACAGTTATCACTTTCTGTGATGTCATAACCACTGAAAAGTTGTGCATACTCTACCATGTACCTTCCTACTAATGCTCATGCGTATCATCTTAATTAATTTCAGTGGTTCAAAACAAAACAAATAAATAAACCAACAACCCCCTCCCCCAAAAAAACAAACCCAGAAACCAAAAGCAACAACAGAAAAGACAAGAAATTAGAAAAGGGGCTTTTTGGGGAAAAGAAATTTTCATCAAAATAGATAGGATGGCTGAGAGGTCAAATGATCTAAAATTCATTCTATACATGTGTAAAACTGTCAGAGAATAAGCAAGTTTTTTTTAAAAAGCAGTGACCCCTGGGCAGTGGTGATGCACACCTTTAATTCTAGCACTTCGGAGGCAGAGGAAAGCGGATCTCCGTGAATTCGAGGCCAATCTGGTCTACAAGAGCTAGTTAAAAAAAGAAATAAAAAAGCAGTGACAGTCTATAGCTCCTCTTGAAGGTTGTCTTGGGTCAATTCTATTGTGTAACAAAAGCAAAAGCGAGTTCTAAGAACACCTGAGTCAAGGGGCAGGGTGACAGAATTCACTTCTTGACCTGGAAGTCAAATTATCAAGGCCTAGGGATGACACCAGAGACTAGGGGCATTTCTCAACGAAGACTCCAACATAGGAAACCTAGTAGAAGAAACGTTTTTTTATCATTTTTTGTGGAAAAACAAAACAAGGCAAGAATACTTTTCTCAGTTCAGTTTCCCTGTAACTTTGGAGCCTGTCCTGGAACTAGCTCTTGTAGATCAGTTTGGCCTTGAACTCAGAGATCTTCCTGCCTCAGCTGGGAGGAAGTGTGCTGGGATTAAGTGTGTGCGCCACCACCGCCTGGCTGAGTCTTCCTAACATTACTTCATTAATTGATGTCAAAGATTATTACCACATATTATTTGTTGTCATCAAAATGTCATTGTTCATTTATTTCAGTACCTACTTCTGCTCATACACCCGTACTCTATTGAAGAAGTCCATGTTTACGCAACAGGCGGAAAAAGAGAAAGAAAAGCTAAAAGAAATATTGATAGGGCTAATTTAGATCAACCTTGGCTCTGCAGGAATTGATCACTATAGTCTGCATTCTTTGACCCTTCTAAAATACCTTGAGGTGGTGTTAAGTAATCCCATCATTAACCAGATCTCTTAGTTTAGTCCTGCACTTAAAGTTTTTTTTAATTTATTTATTTATTAAGGATTTCTGCCTCCTCCCCGCAACCGCCTCCCATTTCCCTCCCCCTCCCCCGATCAAGTCACCCTCCCTCATCTGCTCGAAGAGCAATCAGGGTTCCCTGACCTGTGGGAAGCCCAAGGACCACCCACCTCTATCCAGGTCTCCTAAGGTGAGCATCCAAACTGCCTAGGCTCCCACAAAGCCAGTACGTGCAGTAGGATCAAAAACCCACTGCAATTGTTCTTGAGTTCTCAGTAATCCTCATTGTCCTCTATGTTCAGCTAGTCCGGATTTATCCCATGCTTTTTCAGACCCAGGCCAGCTGGCCTTGGTGAGTTCCCGATGCACTTAAAGTTTTTATTTTGAAGATAATTAGAGAAATTCTAGACCATGTTCAGAGCTTGGCATTCTTTGACAAGCTTGCTTCGTCCATATGTCAATCAGAATTTGATAAGGAAAATCTGCATAAATATTACAAACAATGTATTTTATAATTCTAAAATAGAAAGGAGAAATATTTTGATATTATTTATAACTATTTTTTCACATTGCTATGACTTTGGGATCTCAGCTGGCTTTTCTAACAATATAGTTCACATTTTGAAATGCCACACTGAAGATTAAAGACATTTTTTATACAAAGTGTTTAGAATAGGGTTTGGCTTGTAAGTAGATATTTACCAAAAATTCTTCTGGTTACTGACTCTAAATGCTGCTTTGGTTGAAATTCCCTGGAGTTAGCTTTTAAAGGGACTACAATTGCCATTACTTCTCCTTTTTCCTTTTGTTTTTCAGGTTAGTTGTTTTTAAAACATTCGGTTTTGAGTAGAAAACAGGTTTTAGGATCAGATATTCATGGGACCTTTGTAAAATACAGTCATGGCATGAAATTATCCATTTTCCAGCTATTATAGAGATGCTAAGCTTCAAGTGTTTATATCTTAATAAAACAATTGCTACCATGGAGTTAATAAAACACCAAGATAATGAGCTTACATTAGCTACCTCATTTTCTATTTTATGTCTCAAAATTATAAATGTATAACTCCTAGGTCCTAAACACACAATTAATTCATTAGTGATTGGGTGTTTTAATTAAGAGATGAATAGATCTAGCTCAGTGTTAGTGTGCAAGAAATATCTATTTAACTGAGTTTTTTTATTGTATTTATTGAGCTATCTATTTGAGGTTTAAGTGTGAATATTCCTCTAAATAGCTAAACAATAAAGTGTTCTTAGCTTACATAAACGTAGACAATGAAAAAAATGAGTAAGTAATATCTTACTTGAGTTATGCGAAGGTTAGCTTTGTGGAAACTTTGCTCCTCCAGAACACAGCTGTGCATTCCTTGATGACCGAGGCCTCTAGAGTCACAGCTGTAAAAAGAATTAACATCACATTCTCTAGGGACATGAGCTAAGTGAAATGATAGAACATTTCATTAAGTACAATGTTCTAGGGAGAGCACAGCAAAAGAAATCCGAAGTGCTACCGAGAAGCTCCTAGCGCAGTAAGCACTGAAACTGTAACTGAAGTACTTGATATTTGTTCAAAGAAAGTTTGCTAATGGCCTGTGTATTCTGTTGAAGAAAGTAAGAAAAGATGGACATGTTCGCACATCGCCTGATTCAAGCATTCAATTCTCAAAATAATTATCTAAAATATACTCTTGGGACTGATACAAATGAGGTACTGTCTTCTACATGTAGCATATTTAATATATGAAAAATAAAGACACTTAGTCAAGTGCCGGGATCTTTTTTATAGTCCCATGAAATTTATTTATCCTACATTTTATTTTTTGAGAGGAAATGGTGCATGAAATTAACATCACAATCCAATAGTCAGCGAGATTGGAAATACTCCATCATAATGGGACCACTCCTCACTTGAGCAGTGCCATATGAGGGAAACAGCTCAGAAACCTTCCCTATCTATTGAAAACTGATCCCCAAGTGGGCTTTTTGTCTCTAGCTCGTCTTCTGTTATTTCTGCCCTTTCCTGATCACTAATTCTGCCTCCCTTACTACTCACTTCTGTTTTTTATCCCAGTGTCTTGCCATCCCCGGAAAGTTTCTCTTTCATTATTCTTTCCAACAACTACCATGAAGCCTCATTCTTTTTTCTTATATGTGGCCTCAGAACAGCTTAGATCCCAGCAGAGTGAAATCTAAGATGAGAAATTGAAACCACTATCACTACATAGGGAGCCTATATAGACAGAAAATGGACTGGCACTGAACAATAACCTCAGAACTATATACTAAATGTGAAGAAAGAATTGAAAAATTTGACTAAAATCCTTGATGGCTATTTCCAATACTTTTGGCAGAAGAAATCAATACAAATACACAAAAGAACATAAAAACAATAGAAGAAGAAAAGTCTATCCAAAAGAAGACACATGAATGATGAAAATGTTATAAACATGAAAATAGCTTATTCTTTATTTGTTATCCAACATGTTCAAATTTTAAACACTGATTGCCAAGATTAGACATGTGATTTTATCCATTGTTGGTGGAGTTCTAGAACCTCATATTTTTCAGCCATGGACCATGCATGGATGGACTTGAACTAGAGAGTAGTCTTTGTAACATTGCTTCATTTCCTTCATTTCAAATATTGATTTTGTATTTAAAAGCACATATCTTTCAATATCTACAAGTATATTCTAAATACATACAGAAATGCACATTAAAACAAATATAATTGCTATATTAATAATAGCATCATTTTTAGTCAAAAATCAACAAAACAGTGAACCCTTTATCAAGGAAGTACAAATGGATTGTAGAACATCCTTAAAGAAGTTATTAATAGGCAGTTAAAAACAATAATAGATATATAGTTGTTAAATAGAAGCAGAAGATGACAAAATGATGTTTATTGAGTGATATCTTTTAGAGTAACTGGGGATACACACAAATATATATATATATATATATATACATACATTTACATACTTACATATATATTATGATAGACATAAACAATCTACTTTAGGAATGGCACATAAAAATTCTGGCAAATTGAGATCCATGGAGTATTGGGACAGGAGAGAAAAATCCTTTACTGTATAGTCAATCAAATATTTTGTATGTATTGTATTAATGATAATAAAAATAGTTACTCAGTGAGATACACTTGAAAAGGGACCATAGAGGAAGAGAGAGAAGGTAGGAGGCTACAACTGTGCTTGAAGAAGTGACAATAATATAGTCAACTAGGAAGACACTGAAAATAAAGAAAATGGTCAATGTGGAAACACACACATGTGGTATTTCACTTGGTACTTACTGATGAATAGAATTTTTGTGATGAGGAACACAGAAACTCAGAATAACTCTGGAATTCTGATCCAAGAGTCGAATAAATTACTGTACTGCATACACCTATGTGAAGAGTGTAGGGCCAGCATAACACTTAGCTTGCCTGCCATTCAAGAAGAACTTACATGCAGGGATTACATGATGTGAGCTTCCTTGTCTTGGATGAAAAGAAATTGTTAAATACAGTCCTTTCAGCTGCTGGATACGCTTCCCAAAATAAATTTATGTTTAACAGTAGCCACAAAAAGACAAACAAAACTAGTGCATTTTGCATTATTAATGCATCTTATTCTGATTTAGGAGAAACATGGCTCCTCTTGTGAAGTATCTCTACTGAAGACTGATTGATGCTGTAAACCAAAACAAAAAAATTCAAACTGACTCATCACTAACACTTAACTAGGCAGAGAAAAAGTAAGGTGGTCAGACTTAGTAAATTTCTTGCTGAAGCAGCTATGGGTGAAGAATGTGACAAAGGAAACTTTATTACGTGTGATGGTTAGTGCTGACTATCATTTGTCAACGTGAAAAACATTGAGAATCCCAGGATACGTGGGTTCCAGGCCTGCATGTGGAGGATTCTCTTGATTGTGCTGATTGAAGTGAGAACTGCCTCATGTAGGTGGCGGTATTCAAGGGCAGGAGACCCTGGATTGTATAAAATGCATAAATCAAGCTGAGCACTAGCAGGTATGTATTTACATCTGTCTTCTGAGTGCTGGAGTAAGGGACCTGCTGCACTTTTTTTTTTCTGTAAACTCCCCTGCAGTGATCTGTTGTATCTTGAGCTGTGATCTAAACTATTTCTCCCTTGAGTTGCTCTTGTGTTAGTACTTTGCCCCATCAACAGGAAAAGACACTAAAACAGAACTTGGTGCCCAGAAGAGGTGGCCATTGTCATGATAAACATGGCCCTGTGATTCTTAGGCTTTTGCAGTAGTTTTGTAGCTAGAATGTGGAAGAACTTGGTACTTCAGGCTAGAAAGCTATTAAATACCCTAAGTACAGTCTAATGAGAAGGACTGGTAAAAATTTAGGAGACTTTAATTCTGAGAGAAATGGTTCCTTTAAAGGAAATGTACCTGTGATTGTGCTCAGAAGCTGGTTGTATTTTCATCCATTTATATGTAAATTCTTAACCTGAAAGCTTACTGAATTTATCAGTTCATTGAAATGTTTGAGTTTTGCTTTCTCTGAAAACATGTCTTCAAGGAGATAATATAAATCTCTTTTTCCTATTTGGATGTCATCTATCTATCTATCTATCTATCTATCTATCTATCTATCTATCTATCTATCTATCTATGTCTTTCCTTTTCTCTTTCCCCCTTCATTGCTCTGGCTATGACTTGGACCACTGAATTGAATACGAATAGTGAATAGTGAATGTCAACACCCCTGTTTTATTGTTGTATTCAGAGGAAACGGTTTCATCTTTTCTTCATTTATGATGCGGTTGCCTGTTGGCATGTCATTAGTGATCTTTATGGAATTCCTTGTTCCTAAGGTTATTGCGTCATGAATGCATATTAAACTTTATTAAATACTTTGTATTTATTTTGATAAACATGTTTATTATCCTTCATTCAATTGATATGATATAGTACAACTATTTATGGTTTTTCACACACTAGCTCCTCTAATCTTCCTGATATCCAAATTTTCCCAGTAGGATTATTCACAGGCTTCTGAAAAATATTTTAAACTCATTTTGGAATTCATAAAATTTGTTTTCTTTCCATATTTTAGATGTTAGATCAAAGTTTCATTATAAAGAAACACTTTCTCTATCACTTTACATAAAGGTCTAAGCCATGGCACTTGGAGTTATTCTGGAATTCCCATCTTGTCTTCAGTGAATTTTACTTTAGCTGTCAATAGTGAACAGAGTCCACCGACTAGCACGGTAGCCTGACTAGATTCATTGTTGTATCCTGGGGCTCCACATGATAAGTACCTCCTTAGCGTACTAACTCATCCTCTCTTAACTGGTGAGATAAAAGATGAAATGATGAAAGACACACATATGCAACTATTTGTTAATTAAAAACTGGAATAAGAGACATGGAAGAATCATGGACATATTTGCCATGATTATCTTCCTGTTATGACTCTCTAAACCATGTATGGTCTTTTGAACATCTCATCTGTGTCCGTCATCATTCCCGTCATGCTTACGTATTTGCCCCCCAGACTGGTGGCTAGTAGTGGAATTTCTCAAAATTCTCTATTTCTCTCTCTCTCTCTTTTTATTTCCACCTTACTCTCTTGGGAAAATATAGAAATATATAATTAGGAAGCATTCTTTTTAGTTCAAATGCCTCTCTATGTACTCTATGAAATAAGATAATGTAGTTTAATAATAACAAATGATAACTTATGTTTTAAATTTAAGTTTCAGGTATTTGTCTTTGACCTATTGTTTATTTATATTTAATTTTCAATGTCTGAGTGATGTGGTGTGAGAGTCAATACATAGAGCCATCAAGACTTGGCCATTTTAATTATGAAACCTTTTCATTTTCATTCTGAATTGTCTGCAGTTAGATTGAATCAGAGCCAACTATAAATACGCATTAATCCTCTTTGTTCAAAGCTTATTTCTCTAATAGATATTTCAATTGCATTACTGCTAATTTTTAATGAACTGTAGCTTCTTATCTTTCTAATAAAACATTACCTTTGAAAATGTCTGTTCTGGGATATCCAGGATAAGAATGGCTTTCTTTCAGAATATTTTAAGGTTAGTATGCATCCTTAGAACTCCTTGAACTTGTTTTGTGTTGACTTTCTGGTTGATGGTTTGATTACCAGGCTGATTGTGTGTCCCTGGTTAAGTGCTAAGTTTCCAAAAATACTTAACTAAGCATTCTTACCAATGCAATTCTGTACCCTTGGAAGATTTCCTGCAATTAGATGTAGGTCAAGTGTATCTCACAATGATATTTTGCCTGTTATCATTTCTCTGCATAAACAAGTTGCAAAGTAGAAAAATGTATTATCATTTTTACTTATTATGTTCATTTATTCCAATATTTCCACAAAGTGTTTTTTTTAAAAACATGTTTCACTTTTAATCTATGCAAAATCCTCATAATTAAATACAAGGTTATTTTAAATTATTATTAAGATATTGCTACTGTGAGCTTAAATTGCTATCATGTACAAACTGAATAGGATATTGTAATACTCAAAGAAGTGTAGGAAACCATATCTATAATTTTAGTAAAAAGGAAAGCAGGGTAACGTAAAAGCATGTAATAAAGCAGAATTCAAAAGTCAGCAGTGTGTTACCACGTATGTTTGGTGATGTGAATGCCTGGAAGTAGGAAAAAAAAGTGATTTGTGAGAAAACATTCTCCATTAATAATGAATGTAGGAAGTCAGAGACACTGACAATAACCTATGAGATAGCATGTGACTACAAATTCTCAGCAACTTGAGAGACTGAAACAGGAAGAGCATAAGTTCATGACCCGTCTGGGCAACTTGGGGAGCCCCTGCCTAATAAACATATAGCAAGGGTAGGTCTGGCCCCTGTTGGGAGCAGTGAGACCCCAGATCCTGAATTTCTTGTAATCCCCGGGTCTGAGTACCTACAGCTGCTCTGAGCATGAGACCTTCAGGAGTTCCTGATGGCGGGAGAGTGGTTTCTGGTGGGTTTGGCTGGGACGTGGCTATCTGTATATAATCTGCCCCTGAAGACAATAAAGGGGGCATTCTTGGGGAATTCAAGGTTGACCAGAGTCGCTGTCTCTCTGTCTCTGTGTGCCTGTGTATTTTAACCTCCAGACCCCTTGCCTGAAGCTCGCGAACTGGGTGCCAGTGCACAGAGCGCAGACAGCAGGCCCCAACACTAGAAACTACTTGTTAGTCTCATGAAAACGAACTGTTTTGAACTATTATCAAGCTAGAATTATTTTTATTAGAATTAGTAAATATCTCAGTGGTAGAACCCTTGCTGCCACTGTACATCTTAGGGCTTAATCCTCACACCATCAAAGGATTTAAAAAAAGAATAAATAAGTAAATAAATAACCAAATGTATTTGAAGATAATAAACCAGGGTGATAAAGAATGAATATTTAAGATATTCTGAAAATGTAAAAAATTCTATTAGCAACATAAAAATAGTACTCATGAAAAATACGACAGCTAATTTACTCATGTAATTTTTCTCAGGAAAAATATCTTCCTAAACAATGCATTCTGTAGTAACATTCTCAGTTACTTTTCTGGCTGTGTTTCACACCTCATCATGTCTGCATTAAATTAAGAACTCATCCACACAGAGTGCTGAAATTTATTAAAATAATTCAAGTACTATAGAGAAATGTAAATCATTTTCTGCTCTCCTGTTCCTCAGATGGGAATTATGGGCTGGAGTATCCAGAGAATTCACTGTCATTAATGGTGACTCCTGGCCTCTCAGATTGCCAAGAAAGTGTTCCTCATAGTATCATAGGGGTCTATAAAGACTATAGATTTTATAAAGTTGAAAGACAAGGTGCAGATATCAACAGGCTCACTAGAGAACTTCATCCTTATAGTTCTCTGGAACCATTTCACGTATCACAATTTGTATCAGTCAGTGTTCTTCCGTCCTTCCTTCCTTCCTTCCTTCCTTCCTTCCTTCCTTTCTTTCTTTCTTTCTTTCTTTCTTTCTTTCTTTCTTTCTTTCTTTCTTTCTTTCTTTCTTTCTTTCTTTCTTTCTTTCAGATTTCTGTCTTTTCCCTGCCACCGCCTCCCATCCCCCCCCCAATCAAGTCCCCCTCCCTCGACAGCCCAAAGAGCAATCAGGGTTCCCTGACCTGTGGAACGTCCAAGGACCACCCACCTCCATCCAGGTCTAGTAAGGTGAGCATCCAAACTGCCTAGGCTCCTACAAAGCCAGTACGTGCATTAGGATCAAAAACCCATTGCCATTGTTCTTGAGTTCTCAGTAGTCCTCATTGTCCTCTATGTTCAGCGAGTCTGGTTTTATCTCAGGCTTTTTCAGACCCAGGCCCGCTGGCCTTGGTGAGTTCCCAATAGAACATCCCCATTGTCTCAGTGTGTGGGTGCACCCCTTGCGGTCCTGAGTTCCTCGATTGTGCTCTCTCTCCTTCTGCTCCTGGTTTGGCCCTTGAGATTTCAGTCCGGTGCTCCAAAGTGGGTCTCTGTCTCTGTCTCCTTTCACTGCCTGAGGAAGGTTAATATTCAGGAGGATGCCTATATGTTTTTCTTTGGGTTTTCCTTCTTATTTAGCTTCTCTAGGATCACTAATTATAGGCTCAATGTCCTTTGTTTATGGCTAGAAACCAAATATGAGTGAGTACATCCCATGTTCCTCTTTTTGGGTCTGGCTTACCTCACTCAGGATAGTGTTTTCTATTTCCATCCATTTGCATGCAAAATTCAAGAAGCCCTTGCTTTTTACTGCTGAGTAGTACGCTAATATGTATATATTCCATACTTTCTTCATCCATTCTTCCATTGAAGGGCATCTAGGCTGTTTCCAGGTTCTGGCTATTACAAACAATGCTGCTATGAACATAGTTGAGCATATACTTTTGTTGTATGATAGGGCCTCTCTTGGGTATATTCCCAAGAGTAGTATTGCTGGGTCCAGAGGTAGGTTGATCCCGAATTTCCTGAGAAACTGCCACACTGATTTCCAGAGTGGTTGCACACGTTTGCATTCCCACCAGCAATGGATGAGTGTACCCCTTTCTCTACAACCTCTCCAGCAAAGGCTATCATTGGTGTTTTTGATTTTAGCCATTCTCAGTCAGTGTTTTTTATAGGAACAGAAACAAGTGGAAAATATATAGAAATGTAGAATGTATAGAAATCTAAAGAATACATACACATATCACACACACACATTTATCTATTTATATATATGTCAGAATTTATTAGGTGGGCTTTAAAGTAGTAACCACAGCTAAATCACACCTGAGATCTCCTTAGTAAATTGGGAGCATGGGGACCTTGGGAGAGGGTTAAAGAAGAAGGGAGAAGTAGGGAGGAGGGGAGCAGAGAAAAATGTAGAGCTCAATAAAAATCAGTCAAAAAAAAAAAAAAAAGAAACCATCTGGCATTTACTCAGTCGTTTAGGCTAAATGCCTCAATAGTTGGAGCAATACCATGAGTGCTATCTCTCAGAGTAGTATCATGAGTGTTATCTCTCAGGGCATGTAGTGGTGGTGGTGACACCACAACCTGTAGTTACTCAGTCCACAGGGCAGGGTCCCTCAGTAGCCCCAGTCTTATAATTGAAGCATGGAAGGGTCCTGGAGAATAGCTGATCCCTATTCTTTGATGAATGCCTGGAAATGCTCACTCTGATGTCAGACGATACGATACCCCCGCCTCCGTTCCCATGCTCTATATCCATCCCTCTCAGTCTGAAGCTGGCTCCTGGAAGACTATTTTTGCCTTGTTAACAGCCTGTACAATATTCTCTGTCAACACTTCCGCCCCTTTGACCTCACAGACTGGTGGCCAAAGGTCCTCAGTGAGGTTCCCTATGCAGGTGATTTTCTAGCTTGTGGAATGTAGGCATTAAAACCAGTTGGAACAAGAAGGAATAGTTTAGAGGGGGATCATAAAGACGCAACATGGCGAAATCAAAACATTTGAGGATTAAACGGATAATATTTGGCTTGAAAACAGTATGGGCCTTATTGTCTTTAAAGAAATTGAAAGCAGTTACACTCTGTCGTGGGAGCTGTGTTTGCAGTTCTAGGATAATAATACTGTAGCTCTCACAGCAGTGGGAAAATGCAACTGTCTGTCTTATGAGGTGCTGAGCTCCAGATTATGGTTTTAATCAGGGTCTTCCTGACCCCATGTCAAAGATCCTCACAGACACTGCTGAATGAAGTAGGAAGTTTAACAGTATAAACACTTCTGGTGAGGTAGGACGTTTAACACTGCAGACCTTTAGTTGTCCTCCAATTCATGGAAGTCACTGTCAACATACTATATTTTGCTTCTTACAATAAGGGCAAAGACTGCATCTAATAACATTTCCTTATCAATTGTTTAGGAAACATTTCCCAAGGAAATTATTCATTCAAACTTGAAACTATATTTAACAAGATTTGACATATGTGAAAATTAATGCACTTTATATAAGAAATTGAGCCCTGGAGATTTAGATTTGTAGAATCTCTTCATCATTTTTCTCCTCCTCTTCATCCTTTGTGCCATCCTTCTTTACTTTTGAGGTTCTCAAAATTGTCTCATGTATAACATGTAGTTGAGAAGAATTTTATCACTCACTCATCTATCTACCTGTCTACCTATCTATCATCTATCTATTTACCATTTATCTAGCATGACTTGTCTGTCTGTCTCTGTCTTCATCTCAGTCTCTCTCTCTTTTCCTTTCTTCCTCTCTCTTTTCCTCTCTCTTCCCCCCCCCTCTCTCTCACTCTCTCTCTCTCTCTCACTCTCTTTCTCTCCATGTTTCCCTACATATCCCCGGCTATCCTGGAATTTTCTTCTATACCAGACTGGCTTCAAAGTCATAGAGTTCATCTTACCTCTGTCTAATGAGTATAGATGTTGGGATTTATAGCTTGTGCCACCAATCCTGTCTGACCTTAAATCAAGTGCTGGGGAAGTAGGTGTTGTTCACCATAGAACAGCCTGGTTTTAATGATTGCTTATAGGTTTGATAAAGAATTAAACTGTTTTCTTCCTATAAAATTATACTAGCCCTGTCTCTCTAAAGACTTTATTTTATGACTTACATATTCAAATTATTTTGACAATTGGGCTACATTTTCCCTGGGTTCTTTTTGCCTTTTTAAAAGAAAACCCGATTTACTAAAAATAAGTTTTGAATAAACTGTTCCTATCTTTAAATCTTTTATATTTTTGTATTAATATGTCAAGAATTTATAGTTATTTATTCTTGGTAAATATTTCAAAATATCAGTATTTTATGACTTAATATGTATGTATTTATTTGGCTTTAAATAGATACAATAATATGAGAAACATAGTAACTTGAGATGTGTTCATGGACAAGGAATCTGTTTTTATCTGCCAGGTTTGTGATATATACACTGTGAATTCCCAAGGGGAAAGACAGTATTTTAACATAGGCAGGAAGCTGACATCAGCCTCAAGCCAAAACAAATAGTATTTTTTTCCTTTACAGAAAATTCATAGTCAAAGTTGAGGAAGAAAGGGCATTACCAAGTTGCTGTTTACTGTAGCTCTTTTCTATGTCTCCCTGGAGACCTCTTTCCCTGCCTTGGAGGCCATGGTCAAATGAAGTCTGTTGCTGTAGGGAACATAACTGGGCTATGACACGTCTCTCAGCTTCATTTTCTACAGCTCAGAATATCTGACTTCTGACCTCTTACTACTGTATGCGCAGGAAGGTCTTAGATGGATCAGTCTTTGCTGCTTATTCTCCAAACTGGTAGCTAGTCCTTAGTGGCAAGAATACTGCAGAACTAATTTTGTTCTGGGGAAAATTCAATTTCTTCCCAACCCCGAGAAGAGCTGTGCTCCGCCCCTATCTTTTGTCCTCTGTGTATCTTCTTATTCTTCTCTGCAGTCTTGCTTTCTCTGCAGTGTGGCCGGATATATAACTTCACACCTAGATAAGGAAGCAAGCACACTTTAGACAATTTCAAAGATATCCACCGGCTAAAATACAATCTAAATTCTAGTACATACACCTCTTGTATGTGTGCTTAAGGCAATAAGTCATCCTTGTCAATAAGGGTCTTGATTCAAAACGGAATGAAGAGAAATCTCTAAATAACGTTCTTAAGAGGAAACTCTCTTTTAAATCCAAGCAAATATTCCAGTATGTGCTCGAGGCTATGACGGACAGCTCAGTAGACAGGAGCATCACTGAGGGCAAATAAAATAAATCTCAGATTCTTTTGTTATATTCATATTATTCCTTAGATTGTAAGAATCTGCTCTAACCATGTCAAACAGCTAGAAAGTACCAATCTGCAAAGCCATGGGTCTGTAGAGGGCACTGCTGGACCACACATGCAGTTGGTCTTATTGATGAAGGCTTAAGCGAGATTTCATTAAAGTGTTCTGCAGGTCCCAGATACAGAAAAAAAGCACATAAAGTATTTATAATCAATTTAAACTTTGAGAAAATTAGGTAACTGTGTAAAATATTTATATGCAGTTTTTGGAAATGAATGTTTCTTTTGTCGGAAAGAAGTATCTGTCTTTTCTGCAGGAACTATGAGCGAAAATATCTTTTTTTATTAACTTTCTCAGTCAAGGACTCGTGAAGGACAATATAGGTTTCTGCCATGGAATTCGTGGAAATGTCCAGCACCAGGATGTATTTAAAAGTAAACAGAAATAGCATACTGAGTTCGCGGATGCTGCAATCTTTTAATTGGTTTTGCCATGGCTCTGTTCAGTTAATCTCTAATCGGAAGGCTTCTGTGTAATTATGGAAACTCTCTATGACTTAAGGCATCTTTCAAAAAAAGAAACCATAAAGAAACCTCAAAGCAGTGGCAGCTCATAATAATCTCATAGGTAAGTAGCCTATGCTTCTTATTAAACTCTGAGAAATAAGGACTGTCAAGGTGAGAGTTCGGTAAAGAAGCCACAATCTACACCTCATATATTTTAAAAGCATATTTTTAAAAAAATCCCTCAAGAAGCAAATTGTGCTATTTAAACTGTTCTGTATGGATTGTGAATTACTTAACAAATTTGTACACTAAATTGAAGTTGAAGTCTAGGTACACAAGTCTCAGACTGAAGACAGGCAGAATTTCTTTTTAATTCTGTGTGCAAGCTAAGGTGAACTATTACTGCTAAAGCATTAAGAGAAGTTAACTTAGTCAACCACAGTGTCACGCATCCGTAATCCTAGCACTCAGATGGCTAAGGCTCAAGAATTGATGTTAGTTCAGAGTCAGCTTGGGCTACATAGGGAGTTCAAGGTTAGTGAAATCCTGCCAATCCTCACACACTCCCCCCTCCCCCATTCAACAAAATGCTAAGAAAATGTAACTTGGCACTTTTAGGTAAAATAGAAGTGTCCTTCAATTATAAAATATTTTACGTTAAAATACAAATTCACCTTAGACCAGGATATCATCTGTTCATTTATCCATAAGATGCAGGATGTGCACCATGTTAGTGAGGAAGGTGTTTCACGTTCGTCATTGTTCATACATGGCATGGTTTACAACTCCATGATTTAACTCTCATAGCAATGCAGACCAAAGAGCGATTCAAAGAGGGCAAGTGCTGAAGACAAGAAGATTGTTATACAATGACCCTGACCTCGGAGCGTGAATGTGGGATGGAGGGAAAGCTTCGGAAATTTATTTAGTTGCCACAGTTAATGGAATTTCCTGCCTGCGTGGGAAAGATTGGCGAGAGAGGAAGAGCTGATGGCCTGCATATGACAGGGAGGCTTGTGTATATCTTGGGTTGATGCACATCCATGCATGTCTGAAAACAACTAGCGAGCAATGCAAAACAGAGAGGAACCTCTTTTTTTCCAAGTTTTTTTCTTTATGCTATTTTATTTTATTTTATTTTTATAAATTTATTTATTTATTAAAGATTTCTGTCTCTTCCCCGCCACCGCCTCCCATTTCCCTCCCCCTCCCCCAATTAAGTCCCCCCCCCCCAGCCCGAAAAGCAATCAGGGTTCCCTGTCCTGTGGGAAGTCCAAGGAACCCCCACCTCCATCCAGGTCTAGTAAGTTGAGCATCCAAACTGCCTAGGCTCCCACAAAGCCAGCGCATGCAGTAGGATCAGAAACCCATTGCCATTGTTCCTGAGTTCTCATTAGTCCTCATTGTCCGCTATGTTCAGAGAGTCCGGTTTTATCTCAGGCTTTTCCAGACCCAGGCCAGCTGGCCTTGGTGAGTTCCCAGTAGAACATCCCCATTGTCTCAGTGTGTGGGTGCACCCCTTGCGGTCCTGAGTTCCTTGCTCATGCTCTCTCTCCTTCTGCTCCTGATTTGGACCTTGAGATTTCAGTCCAGTGCTCCAATGTGGGTCTCTGTCTCTGTCTCCTTTCATCACCTGATGAAGGTTAATATTCAGGAGGATGCCTATATGTTTTTCTTTGGGTTCTCCTTATTTAGCTTCTCTAGTATCACTAATTATAGGCTCAATGTCCTTGGTTTATGGCTAGAAACCAAATATGAGTGAGTACATCCCATGTTGCCAGCCCCTTGGTTTATTTTAACTAGCCAAATGGGAGAAAAGTTGAGATTTGAGCTATCCACTCTCATTTCCTGGTTCTGGAGATAATTTACTAGTGATCATTCGTGGTGGCAAATGGTTTGAAATAAGGTTAATGTATACTGAAGCAGTTACTTTGGGTTGAGCTGCTTTCTTTATCTGATGCTGCTACGTTAGAGTCTTTGCAGACAATTTTAAAAGAGTCTAACACGCGAAGGAAAAAAGATTTCCAGTAAACTATAGTAAAATCATTTGATATCACACTAAGTATTGTTCTAACCTAGAACTTGCACTGTGGATTTGGCATAGAGTCAGACTGTAGTCATGTGATTGAATGTACCTCTATATAACTCTGGCCTTTTGGGATTCTACCTGTGGTCTTCCCTGAGCACTGTACAGAGGACCGTTACTCCTCAGGAAAATTTCTCCCCCATGGGGTACACAAGCACAGTGATTAACCCTTTCTTGCTAGTTAAATTTTGGATAATTTATTTCTAAGTCAAAGTAACAGGAACATCGTATTATGTCAGTGCCTTATTATTATGTCTTGTGACTGAGTTACTAAGAGAAAACTCTTGAGCTAACTTCTCCCATTGTATCCAGTGTATTAGGAAATCTGCTGCTCTTGCACTAAAAATAGACCACAAATGACATATTCTCATCTACACAGTGACTAAAACTGTCTCTAATGCCACTCTGGACTCTTGCTTTCTGCATTCTACATGGCAGTCAGAACTATATAAATTTAATATGTATGGTTCATCACATGTCACCACTACTTGACTCATCACTTCCTAGTCACAGAAAATAAAGATTCAGAGTATTTTACATAGATTCTAAAAATTCCTAAAGAAATTTTCACTCTGATATGCTCTCACACTACCCCTGTCTATTTCAGCTCCAGAGACTAGTACTAGAATATTCCCACTTCATACTCCCTTAGTACTTTTATAGATGCTTTCTTTGCTTTAATTTTTCCTTTTCCAATTTCTCATTCCATTCATTTAACTTCCTAAGCACCACCTCTTTGGAGAGTTAGACAGTTGAAAAATATAGACTCTTGGATTCTGTCTTGGAATGCTATTACTAGTCTCCCATAGTAAGATGACAAATACAGTCATTTGTTAATTTGTTATTTATCTTCTCCACTAGATCATTAGCTCCCAGGTATTAGGGATTTCAATTAAATCATAGAGATTAGAACACAGATTCACACATGGTGAATGCTAAAACTGTTTGTTTGTTGAATTTACAAATAGAAGAGAGGATGAATGACAGAACTGTCAATGAATTTGTTTCTGTTACATTAAGATGAACACACAAGCTGCGATGCTAGAACCATGAGTGTGTAAGTACTGTTTTAAATGTATCTTGTCTCACTTGTTTTCATCTGAAAGAGACAACAATGTATAAAAATTATTTTGGTGTGTAATAAGGTATTTAGCACAGGGCTGACAATATGGTGGACTTTAAGCAGCCTAGAGTTTCCTTGCCAAATTGGATCCATGAATTTTACACTCCAGAAAATCCCACCAACATCTCTAATTTCACAGCCCCATTGATACCCTAATCTAGGCATCGCAGCAGTAAAGAATAGTCAAAATAGATGATACGAAACTGATAAACAGGTGTTGCTCTAAGTCAGGGATAGTGAGTTGAAAATAGATTTTGAAGGCTCAAAGAATTTGAACACATTATCTTAACAAATGGGTCAAATTGTTGACAGCAATACTATGGCTGTCATTTCCCATCAAGTATCTTCAGTGAATATTGATGAAAGGGAAATACAGATTGTACTGGATAAAGTGTTGGGAAGAGATATTTATGAAACAACATTTAAATGTGACAAAGACAATGATATTGTTAAAATTGCACTGCTTTCAGCTACCCCGATTTGCACACAAATTACAGAATTTTTAAGATAGGAAAAATGTATGACTAAGAGCTATTTGAATTGGAAAATCGGGACTTAAATCATCTTGTCTATCATAGCGTCAAGGTCAGTTTTCTTTAACGTGCTCTCTCAGTCAAGATAAACATAAAGGAAAGGTTTTATACTTTAAATATCACTATTTCATTCTTTTAGATGAAAAATATTTGATATACATTTAATTTGACATTTTTAACACCTTCGTACTTTTAGAGGTCTGATTTTGATGGACTATTTCTATCACTTTATCTCCAGTGAATGAACTCTACTTTTTGATACATTCAAAATAAATACTCAAATTAATTTTTTTCTGTGATTATCTGGGCTAGTACCAAATCTGGAACCATTGGAAGTAAGGATAAAGATTTTTGTCTCCATTTCTGTAACTGAAATAATAAAATTGGTGAAGGACCAAAATAATTTGTAGAAATGAAAATGCTGTCTGTGAAAGTTAACACTGAAATATTTCTCCATATCCTGTTGCTGCTGTTACTGTTTCTCTAGTGACACACACCAGAGTCCTGTGCAGGTGTTCTTCAGCATCAGTCACAGAAGAATTCATGCATCACTCAGACCATGATAGCGCTGTTTTCTCTTACAGACATTTATTTTCACACATACTAGCTATTACTAACTATTAAAATTATGCCATGATTAATTTTTGGAATTTTTGGAAACTTTCAAACTGCGTACTAAAGTGTAAAAATAAGTTTGAAATATACACATGGTGTGATAAAAATGTCTGAATTGGCATTCTTTAGTGAGACAGTGCAATAGATACATTCAAGTTTTATCTCAGTATGCTCATAACAGTTGCTAGCAAATCGGTATTGAACATGGGACTGTCTTGTAAATTTCTAATCACTGTTGTGAAAGGACTGGCCGTTTTCACAAGTATGACCATGTGTGACCAACAGTGTAGGCATAGATCTTCAACATCAAAAGCAATGTCATTACAATGAGTATTGCTATTTTATTTGAATGGAGCAAGATATCTTGACTCTTTTCCAGATGTAGCACATGTTTACCAGTAGATCAGAAATAATATATTATTATCACAGCCTGACCAGTAGGGGATCTTTGAGTCTCAATTTATAGTATTTTTGTGATCCCACCAAAATTTCTGTGACATGAATAGCCAAGTCTGGGAAGCTCAGGATTGAGTTAAAAACACCCTTCAAGGGGTTGAGAGATAGGACATCTGTTAAGAGTGTATACTGTTTTTTCAGAAGGTTTGCACTAGATTCCTAACACTGATGTTGAGCATCTCAGAACCGTCTGTATCCCCTGCTCCAGGGAATCTTATGAGCTCTTCTGGAATTTGGTAGACACCCTCACCTATATATGTGTGAATAGACATAGACATACATAAACAAAAATAAATATGAAAAACATTTTAAAATGAATATTAGTACAAATTTATGATATTGGATGAATGATTTGATATATCACAAAATAAAATAGTATGATTATAAAACAGTGAGATAAGCAACATATCGATTAATAAAACGTATTTTCATGGAATTGTGAATTTTTTGCAGGATTTGTGTAGATCTGCAAGCTACCTTCAGTAGAGCTTTCTTATTCACGTGCATTATGGACTTATTATAACTATAGGATGAATCAGAAGTTACTCGATAATTTGTAGTTTATTTGTTGCTCTTATCATTCTGGGTTCTTTCCTTGGACATCTCTATGCATTTTAATGGTTATATATGCTACTTTTGTAATCTATGTATTAAAAATTTATAGCATTATTTAGGATACAGACTACTTAATACAAACTTTGTATTATGCACTGGGATGTTTACATCTGGGGAGAGTTCAAATTCTCAATATTCTAAATGAAAGCTTGTGTTACCATCTACAGTAGATATTCCCAGGTATCACTCTTGCGTGCTCTAGCTGGACCCATTTCTAGAAACCTGGGGAATTTCTTATATTTGCTCTTTCTCTCTTTGAATGACCTCCACAGGTAACCGTCTTTTAGATAGCCGCTAAAGTCACCAGTCTGACTAGAGCCAACAGTCATCGGGCCTCTGCGCTTTGCTGGCACATTTCCTTGCAAGCTCAACCTCTACCAGTTCTCCTTCATGCTCCTTTCCCTTTTGTTCTACATGTCTTATTATTTTCACTAGTAACGTGGAGCACTTGGAGACTTCAGGTTGAGACGTCATGAGGCTGTGCTCCTGGTATCCGATTATAGAATCCACTTTCGACTGTGAAACTGCAGAGACAATTTTTGGAGCTATTTCTTGCCTTCTTTCTCAGTATGCTAGAATCTCAGAATTAAATCTGCCATTGTTCGGAACAGCAGATATTTCCATTCTCCTTTCGCTGCTAACACTGTCTCATTTCAGGAGGTCACTTTTTCTTGGATTGCTCAAACTCTATCTTACTTGCTTCTTCTCAGTTTTTTTTTTTAGATCCCATGCCTGCATAGAATGATCAGAACAATTCATCTGAAAAAAATCATTTTAAAACAACTCTGATTCTCAGCAGCTCCAGCCATTACCACCCAACATTCTATAGTCTGCTCTCAGTTTGCAGTTTGGTCCTAGCTCTCCTGACTTCCAGCTTTATGTTCTTGGCTCCAGCAGCATCATGCATGCCATCATACAATAAAATGTATTTCCTTATTTATTAAGATTTGCTTTTCTGTGTTCCTTTGTGTATTTTCACTTTAGAATAATATCCAGGCATTTCTTCTTTTATAAATCATGTCCTCTTTCTCATGCTAGGATGCATGATTCTTTCTGTGCAGTATATAATATTTTCTGCACTTATAAATTTATTGCAATGGTGGGAACTAGTTCTGTTTTAGTATTTTTGTGCTATATCCCTGTATATTTATTGTAAGTGGTTTTATCCACCTGTTTCTCTTGATGGCAGATATTCTTGTAGCACGAAAAGCCTCTGCAACACCCAAAGAGTATTATGAATTATTTTGGTTCTAGAAGAGGAGAACGAGACAAGCCCAGGTTCTGGGTTTGCTTTGACTGTACTGTGCTGGGCTTGAGAATTTTCTGTCTTCCTCACTCAGAAAGTGACTACACCAGAGTATGCTTGATCGGAAATATAATTTTATGCATTGTTTACAGAATCTGTCAGTAGCAAGAAGTTGGTCCTCATTTTCTGAAGGAATCAATGAAGACTACAAAGGTAAGCCTCATTACTGTCTGAGGTTGTCTGCAGCTGGGATGAAATAGCATCCTTACAATTTGACTTTTGCTTTGCACTGTTTCTCATTAAGTGCACAGAATTCCTTGTGAGTCTCATTTGCATTTGGTGAGTACAGGGTCAGTTAAGCACAGGCATTCAAGACAAAAGCACCCAGCTTCTTAGAAATGTAGCTCCCTAGACCAGTTTGTAGGATTTCATTACTGGGACAATATACACTATAAAATCTTGCCATGGTCAAGTCAGTGCTCATTTGGGCTCGTTCACTACTCTAGTGCTGGCTGGTATTTCTGCTCAATGGAATCCAGTGGACATGGATTCCTTGCAGTGATGCTTATCTAAGATCTTTCTGTCCTATGATTTCCTCTTGTTCAGTTCCTTGGGACTTTCTAGGTTAGAAAGCTAAGCAAGGGAACACAAAAGGTAAAACGAAATGCAAAAGATTATGCATCTCTTCTAAGTTTGGTCCAGGAAATTTTATGTCCATTTCTTCTCTTGTTTAATTGGAAAAAAAATTGTTTTGAAGGACAAGCTGCACAATGTTTTCTGGGTAGAGCCAGCTCATGAGCATTAGTCTTTGTGGGGTGTTCACATCCTAGACATTTGATCTTAAGATGAAAACAGTCATAGGTAATTGTGATTGTTCACATATGAGTGTGTTCCGGTTAAATGCTGTACAGACAATCAAGGTTGAAATTTGAATCTCATATAACATTCAAATATCATAACACAATACTTTTATTTTGATTTTGTTTCAACTATTTCAAAACATAAAACATTTCCTTCCTTATCTTGACACCCATTTTATAAGAAAGGTTGTGGGCAACATGTAGCCTCTTCCTGCAGTTTGTTTACCCAGAGGTCAGCTGATCCAGCCTTAAGGTTGCTGCTTGGGTAACTGTTGCTTTTACTAAGGCTTCATGATGCTTTGGTGTACTGCCAGCTGTGTCTTCCTCAGACTGTTTCTCTGCATTAAAGATCCAACATGCCTCTTTTTGTTCCACTTGGAATTTACCTAGTTCCTCCTGGGAGACAGCACATCAATTTTTTCTCAAGACACTGCATACAGCTAAAAACCATCAAAGCAAGTAGTATCTGAATGAAGCCCAATTCTTCTTCTTTCAGATTACATTTTTTAAAAAAAATGCCGAGTCTTAAATAAATAAGACAGCCTTTTTCCTTCTTCCCTAATACCAACAGAAGAGTTTCAGTGGGCAAATTGTACAAACGTCCAAGCAGGGAGGGAACGAAGCAAATGAGGAATGGTGGCCAAGGCACCATCATGAAACCTCTAGAAGTTTTGGCATTGTCAAGCTGGAGCACAAACCTTAGTGCACTTGGCCTCCTGACAAATCTGAAGAGGGTTTTGGACAGTATCTGAACCTTGAGGATGACTTTCCACACCACTTCGTGCTGGTATAAAATTTAGAAGCCCATGGGAGGCGTTTTACAGTTACAGGCCTTTTCAATTCAGTGTTATGGGGTTCCTACCAACATAATCCCATGAAAATTTAGGAAGCAATGATGTCTTTGCATCTAGCCTGTGTTAGTGATTGCATGCAAGGTCTTCTCGGTAACATCATTTTGGTAGTTTTATTACTTGTTGTTTCCTCTTCTGCCTTTGCCAGAGGCAGCCACTGTGATCTGCATAGCTTAGTTCTTGCATTTTACTGAAGAGTATAAAAGAATTTTAGTTGCTTTTGGCCTTCTAGCTTAATTCTTACAATATTTTAATTGAAATAAAATTTTATTACATCATTTCCTCCCTTCCTATTCATCTCTTCAAACCTTCCACTACCCCTCCTTCTCACTACAGCTCAAATTCAGTGCCTCTTCTACTTTAATTGTTGTTACATATCTATCTGTCTGTCTGTCTGTCTGTCTGTCTATCTATCTATCTATCTATCTATCTATCTATCTATCTATCTATCTCCTTTTGGGTCCATTTATTTTTGATTCTATATACAGAATTTCAGGCATGCCTACTTGAAATTGGATAACCAATTAAGGGGCTCATCCCTATGGTTGACTAATTCATCCTCTCTCAGTGTCTAAAGTTGCCTGCAATGTGGGCATTGGGCTCTGTGGGATTTCCGTATTACTCTTCTGTATTACCATGCTTATTGATGCTGCCACTGTTCCAGCCCTATTTTGGCAGCATTATTATTGTGTTACCAGAGTAGCTTCTCTGTCTTTTCCAGGAGACATAGTCTCATGGCAAACGTTATTGTTCTCTGGCTCTTACAATCATGTTGTCTTCCCTTCCACAATGTTCTTTGATCTGTGCATGCAAGAATTGTGTTTCAGGTATATCCACTGAATTTGGGAACCCCATTATCAATTGTTCTTGGCATTTTGACCCCGTGTGTGTGTGTGTGTGTGTGTGTGTATGTGTGTGTTTGTGTGTTTAGTGGTATCTTCTGCAATTAGAAGATTCTTTGATAAAGATTGAGTCTTATACTTATCTGTGAAGTAAATGTAACTAGAACTGCGCAGCGGTGGTGCACACTTTAATCCCAGCTCTTGGGAGTCAGAGACTCTGTGAGTTCGAGGCCAGCCTGATCTACAAGAGCTACTTCCAGGGCAGGTTCCAAAGCTACAGAGGAACTTAAAAATAGCAACAACAAGAACAACAAAAATGGGGAATAAAAGACCCAAAACGAAACAAAAAAGCAAAAATAACCAACTTTGTTTTTTAAAGTAACTGTTTAGAAGGAAGCTACCATTGTCCTTGGTTATCTCTGATAGTAAGTCACAATGCACTTTAAACTCAGGACTCAGAATTCAAATCGGATCTGACATGAATGCCTCCTCTTTAAGAACTAGCTTTGACAGTAGCATAATATCCTACACATACTACCAAGAAAAAAAAAGCAATCAATATTTCCAATCAGCTGTGAAACCTATGAGCTACAATAATGACCAACATGTCATGATATCCCTAAATGTACAATGGTGGGACACATATCTTGCTAATAAAGAACAGTTGTCTATTTAGACTTACAGCACACTCAACAGGAGGAAAACAGTGGAAATCTAGTCAATTATCCAGGGCTATGGAGATCATGGATCTTAGAGGAGAGTCTTCTTTCATCACTTTTACTATACTAGTACCTTACTGCTTTCTAAACGCTTGTTCTACCTTATTTCTTGTCGGAGGTTTGGAGTTTTTCTCAACTTTAGAAACTTCTGTTTTACTCTTGGTTCGTTAAGTCTTCCTTAACTTCAAAGACAATAAATCCATGCCTGAGAATCACAAGTGAGAAGTCATACAGGTTACCTCCTATAACACTGTCCTGGACCTTCTCTGTAGTCTAACATAATCTGTGTTTCTGAATTCGGTATGTTCAATAATTATTTTTGTTGAATTTGAAAAGGAATTTTTCCTGTACCACAAATACATACACACTTGGGGTGTGTTGGTTTCAGGAACTGAGAGTACTCCTCGATATTTTAATTAATTTGGCAATAGATTAACAAATATTTGCTGTAATGTGAAATGTGAAACACAACTATTGAGAATTCATATTCTGTTAGGCTAAAATCCACTTTTCTTTATTTTGTTTTGAATAGGTTATTCACTTGTGTATAATTTGTACCGTCAAATGTTAATTCCTTTAGTTATTCAGCAATTCAAAGTGTCAACATACATCTGCAGAAAGCAGCAAATAATTGCACTTGTAATGTCCACTCCAATCTCATCAGAAAGTATGTATTATAAAGCTGTCAGGCTCCCAGTGGTGTTTGTTTGAAAACTCACATTTTATCACTGGCAGCAAATGATAGTTGTTTTACAGAAGTTACAGACTATTTTGCATTTTGAGAATATGTGTTCTAACTACTACAACATACATAACTGCAATTTGAATGATAGTTGATTAATTCAGGTAGACTTGTGCTTCACTAAAGAAGATACATCATTAATTTCACACAATAATTCAGCATTCATCAGAACTATTTTATGCACACTCTTCCTTTCATTAGACATATTATTAAAAAGTAATATATTTCATAAATTATGGTTCAGGAACACTTATATTTTTATCACTTCCTCAAGTACATTTTGCAAAGAAAGTAACATTTTTTATTATAAATGGTCAAATTATTCCTATTACCACAATTTTAGTAGTTTAAATGAAAAAATCTCCCAAAGTTCCATGTATTTAACCATGTATTTAAACCCTTGGTCCCCATTTGGTGATGTTTATGAAGGATGTTGAACCTTTAGCATGTTCAGCATTGCTGGGGAAGTACATAATTTGGTGAAGATTTTAAAGGTTTGCAAGTCTTGTTTTTTTCTCTCTGCTTCCTGTGTACTTCTGCCATTATTCTTGCTTGTTTCAGTGCCTTCTGTGTTGCATGAATTCTCCTCTGGAGTCTTAAGAAAATGAAGAAGAGCCTCAATTAAGCTGATTTTGGTCATAATATTTTACCACAGCAACAAAAGTATAGCTAAAACAGTCCTTTTTATTTTTTTAAGAAAATTTTGTCTTATCATCCATTAACTAACCATCAGTATAAATGCAAATATAAAAAAACCACATAGTCAAATCACATTTTATTATACTTACTAGAAATACGCTAACCTTAGAAACCATATATAAAACATAAGCTATATGACCCTACTACACTGCGAGAATGTCTGTTTTTTAGGTGGCTTTTTGTTTCAATGATCAGTGTAGCAAAACTCATGTACTCTAATGTTGGTTCCATAGAAGAGTGTTATATGCTATTCGGGAACAGTTGTCCTTCCATGTTGTTGGAGGCTGCTTGTTTGTTCCCGGCTGCTCAGTGCCAAAATAACTACATAGAAGCTGTATTAATTAAATCACTGCTTGGCCTATTAGTTCCAGCTTCTTAGTGGCTAGCTCTTACATCTTAATTTACCAGATTTCCATTAATCTGTATATCGCATATGGCTGTGGCTTACCGGCAAGGTTCTGCTGCATCTGTCTTTGATGGAAGCTACATGGCATCTCCCTGACTTCACCTTCTTTCTCCAAGCATTCATTTTAGCATTCCCTGCCTTGCTCTGTTCTGCCCTGGCATAGGTTCAAAGCAGTTTCTTTATTCATTAACCAATAAAAGCAACACATATACAGAAGGACCTCCCACATCACTCCCATTGGATGGTATGTTAGTGCAGATACTCCACTGTTGAGTAGCAGCATTAAATCATGTGTCCTTACACATACTTCTAGTCCATACACATAAAGGAAGGTGCAATTCCCTCAACTTGATATTCGGTTATGATTTTATAAATTTACTAAATGATTTAAATATTTATCATATCTTTTAGCTTTTTCTGTAGGTATCTTCATTCTGGTACATTTAGAAAACACAACACCAACTTTCTATACCGTACTACCAGAGCAACTCATTCATGTATTATTTTGGTTTGCTTAAATCATTTCACCACATTTTCTTCCAGTGATGTTTAATTCTTATGTCCGACTTCTAATTCAATAGTCATAAGCATTTCCTTTATCTGTACTCTTATTTACATGATAGACTAAATTTCACAGAGTGAAACTTCATCAGTATGCACTGCTTCAAGCCTGTGTACTCAGAGTGTGAAAGATTTAATTTCCATGTAAGGAATGTTGAGAGATTTCAATGCAGAACAACATCAATAAAAGCCAAATCAGTAACGGATACATTATAGTTTTGCCTTCTAAAAGCACTTATATGTGAGCTAATGACTTGGGAAATGGAGTTGGGACAGTGGTGCTGCCTGCAGGCTACAAGCACAAAGATTGAGCTCAGCGAGCCTCAGGTAAGTGACATCGAGGGCAGGGAAGTGTGCTATAGCTTGAACCACACAGGGAACCTGCTCCTAGATACTCTGCCTAGCCCCAAGATCACCCTGACTCTGGGCAACAGTAGTATATCCTAGCCAAGTCTCAGTGACGGTCCAGCATTTATGGTGCTTCCGAAACCAGAAACTTTGAACTAAGGCAACAACTTGTGGGAGTGAATATTTGCATATAAAGCTGTTTGGGCACCAAAAAAAAAAAAAGACAGTGGGATGCACTGCAGCTTCCAGTATCACTGTGATGAACAAATATGCAATAGAGAGTTGTAAGCGAGGGAGGAATGGGGCAGCGCATGTGTGGTGGAGAGAGGCAGAACTAGAGACTCAAAGGCGGTGACAGGTGTGAGAGAAGCCTGCCATTTGTCTACAGAGGAACAGGAGAACATTTTTCCTAGAATGCTGGTAAGGATTGGAGCTGGGTCAGACTTAGCCCCTGAATATACTGCCCAGCTGCATGATCACCCTGGTTCTGAGCAATTGCAGGATGTCTGAGATGAAGAATAAAAGCTCTCCACTGTCCATGCTGCCTCCAGAGGCCGTGTTGGTACCTGCGGTCTATGCTGTTGCCCCAGGCCATGTTGAAATTTGGGGTTCATGTGGATGTTCATGGTCTGGGCTGCTGCTGGAGGACATGTCAATGTCAGAGGCCCATGGTAGTACTGTAGGTCAGGTGGATGTCTGCAGTCTGTGCTACCACAGGAAGCCAAGTTAGTATCCATATCTGTGGCCTGTGTTACCTACTACTAAGGCCTTGTAAATGTTTATGGTCTGTGCCACCAATCAAAGCCATATAGATGTTCATAGGTCATGTTCTTCTAGGGTGTTATATAGATGGAAGTGGTCTGTGCCGCCACCAAGGGCCATGTAGCAGTCGGAGGTCCTGCTGCAGCCAGGACCCATGCTGATGTCTGTATTCTCTAACTGTGACAGAAGGCCGTGTTGATGTCCGTAGTCTATATCATGTCAAGGTCTGTGGCAAAAGCTGGCATTGGAGTCTGTGTGAATGTCCATGGTTCTTGCTGTCAACCAGGAAGACCATGGTCTGTGCTCTTGCTGATTAAGGACAAGGAAGCTACTTTTGAAGTAGTGTCAATGAATGCAGACTTATGGTTGAGAAAGGGAATCATAGAAGGTTTCTTTGACAAGCCCTACACTCTAAACCACCCCTTTCCCCCACAAAAGAAACACTATAGATAATAAGACACCAAAGAGAGCTATTAAAATTTGGTATAAAAATACTGAAGTGTACTCCCCATAATTGGTCACTTCTGGTCAGGGGGTGGGTGGATAAGGTTTTCAGTTTTCTTTGAGAGGCTGGCCTCTGGGAGTTTGACCATGCTACGCTCAGTATAAATTGGGCTTGTGTTTTGTGTTTTTTTTTTTCTTCTATTTTTGAGAGGGGATGGGGAAGGTCACAAGGGCTGGGGTCTAGACCTGGGAGAACTAGGAAGTGAGTGTGATGAGGATGCATTATGTGAAATTCCCAAATAACCAATAAAAATACTGTGTTGAAAAAGGATGATAACATCATAGAGAAATGATTGTTGAATTGAGTTGTTTATATGGTAGAATATTTTTTAAATTTATTTATTTTTATCTTATGTACAATGGTGCTTTGCCTGGATGTCTCTGTGTGAGTGTGTCAGATCTTGAAGTTAAAGACGGTTTTGAGCTGCCATGTGGGTGCTGGAAATTGAACCCTGGTCCTCTGGAAGAGCAATAAGTGTTCTTAACTGCTTTGCCATCTCTCCAGTCCCCTGACGAAGTATGTTCAAGTCAATGAAAAGGACTGAAACTCACAGAACAATACATAGTTGTACATAACAATACGCATGGTTCCTAAAACACACTGGTGCTTTTGTAAACAAATGATTCCTGAAGAAGCACGCTACTTCCAAAAATCTACAATTTCAGATGACCATCTTGCAACTTATGACAACTCCAAATTTCTCTGTGTAAAATTTTACAGATTGGGAATTTTTATTTTATTGACTGAGCCATCTCCTAAGCCCAAGGCTTTCTTTTTAATTCAATATAAATATAAGTCTTTAAATTATGATTTCAACACCTCAATAATACAGAAATTAGACTTGGATGCTACAAAGTCATTCAATATAAATTTCTAGTACTTAACATAACGTTAAGTTGTGATCTTAAGGCATTGAGAGGGGTTGCATCTCAGTCGTACAGGATTGTCAACATTATATGAATTTGTAGTGAATTTGAACATCAGTACCATGAAAGAGGAAAAAGTGTAATATTAGCCAAAGATTAATTATCATAAATAATCTACACTGATTGTTTACATCTTAGACACTAACCAGTATAATCTAAAATGAAATAATGATGGAGTAAATAAATTTCTCTTGATTTTAATACTTCTCTGCTATCTGCACTAAAGTCTGGTATGTCTCTGGTTTCCTATTGATGAGGTTATCACTTAACAGGTGAATAAAATGGTAGAGAAGCTGCAAGGCAGTTTGATGGTAATTTGCATTTGAGCATTGCTGCCTCATAAAAAGATAGCTTTAAACATGATTTTAGATTTTCCACAGATGTAGGAACTCTTTTTCTGTAAGTTGGCTCAGACAATGAAATGGCTGGTTTATTGTAATGCTTTAAGGGTAAATTGGCATGTGTTATTAGTTTTCACCATAGTACAGTAATATAGAATATTTGTGTAGCAGTAATTAAAAAATCTCATACATTTCATATGGACATTTTCATACTACTTTATAATATACTTTGAGCGTATCTCTCCACACTCTTCTAACCTTCTCTTCATATCTTTCTCACATCCTTTATGTTTCTTTGTTCCCCTAGGCAGTTTCCCTTCGGCTGTCATGAAATACATTACACACACACACACACACACACACACACACACACACTCACACATATATATATACACTCACATGATTTCCTGTATGTATATAAAATTTTAAGAGCCAAAAATATGTTTTTGTCTTTTAGGAACTGACTTAATTTGTTAAATATTATAATTTCTAGATATATCCAATTTATTGCAAAATGACATAGCATGCTCTTTTTAAATTAGAAAACTTTATTTTATAACTAGCAATACAGTTGACATTCAATAACACTATTTTTCTGATTAGTTTTTGTCAACTTGACACAGCCTAGAGAGAGTTACCTAGAAACCGCCACTGAGAAAATGCTTCCATCAGATTGCCTGTAAGCAAATCTGTAGGGTAATTTCTTGATTAACGATTGTTGTGGAGGGGCAAGCGCTCTGTGGCTGATACCACGCTTGCTGGTCAGAAGGAACCAGGTGGTATAAGAAAGCAGGCTCTACCAGCCATCGGAAGCAAGTTCGCTGTTGTCCGTGTTCCTTCATTGCCTCTGCTTTAGTTCATGCCTCCAGCTTCTTGCCTTGATGTCTCCCGATACTGAACTGTAACCTGCAAGGTGAAATGAATTCTTTTTTCATTGATCATGATGTTTCAACACAGCAATAGGAATCAAAGTAAAACAATTATATTAACATGATTTTCTATAGTTTTAAACCGTAGGAAAATTGAAAAATTTCAGGTGATACACTGCTGAACAGTATTTTTTTTACACATTTTAAAAATTTTTATTGACAGTCTGAAATATTTATATAATATCTTCAGTTATTTCTAAGCCCTACTGTGTGTCCTGGGCACAGCTACTGACTCCATAATTATAGCGCAGGAATAGCACATACTGCTTCTTTAAATTGACATCTTTTAGGTATTTGGTGCCCTTTTGGATATGCATACCATTGATGGCTTGGGAAGTTTCATGCATGTTCTTAAAGTGAACCCAAAGATTTGACATTCTTGATTTGCATGATTTTTTAGGGTATTCTGAGTCAAGAGAGTAGCGAATTATCTTCACAGGTCACCTCAGGCCACTTACAGGAAGAAGCTGGAGTCCTTTTTCTTACCATGACCCTTCACACATTTGTATATTCTTTTGTGTGTGGCCCACTGAGGTTTATTCTATTTTGAATTATTTTTAATTTTGGTGATTATAAATATACTCTTTCTCCATTCTCTTTCCTCCCTCCAAAATTCCCTTATACCCATCTATAACTGCTTTCAAATTTGTGGACTCTTTCAGTGGCAAACCATGTCTAATTCCATTTCACTAATGGCCAAGAGAATTAAAAACAAAGCCCAACTTTTACAATCAATCCTTCAAAGAATAATATATGTTGAATTATTTTAAAATTCAAAGCTGCTTTCAGGTTTTTCATTTTTCTCTTTAAAAAATGATTTGTAGACCACCACCAAACATTATAGGCTGTTACCAATATTATTACTTACTTACCACAGTGTGACAGTAAGTGTCTTACTGTTATTGAAGACACATATACTTATGTAATAGAACATAGAGAATTTAAGCTAAAGGTAGCTAAAAAGGTTACTCCTACTGACTAGTGTTCATGGTACTGTAACATACTGTGTACACTACTGTACATGTAGCTACATACCATGGGAGCTGCTACAACATACAACAACCTGCCTGTAAGATTTACTGGTGCAGCAGTGGTTCAGATGTTATGGGCATTACCAAGCACCATTTCATTATATATAAGAACCACTATATTCTGTGATTAATACTTAAAGCCCTTTGGCATTTATTAGCTTAACAGACTACTACCTTCCACCAAGCCAAAGCTAAGAATATCATCAAAGAGCACCTTGAGCCTATTGTAAAGTTTCCTTCACCTTGTTGTACCTTCCTCTCTGATTGTGCCCACCAATGCATTTTAAATGTGACTTGATTCATGACATTCTCTTATATGTAAACATATAAAATTCCATGAAACTGCTTCCATTTTGTAACATGGAATTTGGGGTAACCTACATCTGTATTTCTGGGTCTTAATTTCTCAAACTAGTTCTTTAAGAGGAGAGCTATGGTATTTGCATTGACAACATACAGGGGAAAATAAAACAATAAAGGCTGTAGCAACAATAATCTCATTAGTTAAACAGACATACAAAAGATGTACTACCCATTAACAGAATACACATTATTGTCAAATCATACTGAATAATTACTAATGTAAATACAATGCGATTTATATAAAACCCTCTGGAAGAATGTAGAACATTGAAGTAAAAAAAAAGACCAAAGGAGGAAATATAATCTAGGTAAGACTAAATTATCTTAAAAGAAATAATGTTTTTTTGCATGATTACTTAAACAAGTTACTTGAAAAATCAATAATAGTATTTTACTTGTAGCTGCCAATTGATTTTCTTCATTGCCTTGGATGGATGGAAAGATATCCAGTTATTGATTTCATAACTTTTACACAGCTAGCAAAAATCTTAACTTATACAAAAATCAGAGCAAGAGGGACAGACAAAGGATTTATATGAAGTTCTTCAGTGCATTATTTTTGGCATATCATAGTAAGAATATGAGGCTTGGTTTAAGGGATAAGCTGATTTATTGCAACATACTGGTAGTGCAATAGTCAACTCTGCTTATAAATCACATGATTAGGGATTCCCCTCTGTATGCTGTGAATATCATTGGTTAATAAAGGAACTGCTTTGGGCCTATCACAAGCTATAGGGGAACAGAGCTAAATGGAGAATACTAAATGAAACGCTGGAAGAAAGAAGGCAGAGTTAGAAAAAGCCATGCAGTCCCACCAGAGACAGGTGTCTGAATTTACCCAGTAAGCCACAGCCTTGTGACACACAGATTTATGGAAATGGGTTAAATTAATATGTGAGAACTATTCAATAAGAAGCCAGAGCTAATGGGCCAAGTAGTGGTTTAATTAATACAGTTTTTGTGTGGTTATTTTGGGGCCGAGCAGCCCGGAAATGAACAAGCAGCCTACTTACAAACAGATCAATAGCATATTTTTCACATTTGGAGCATTTGTAATAGATGGTTGAACAAATTGTTCAGTTTATGTAATACATAAACATACAGTTTGTCTCAAGTTGATATAATAAACACTATGAGCAAAAGTAAGCTGGGTGTTATTTAAAGTAAGTATTGCATAAAGTAAGAAGGGGATTATTTGGATTACACTTTAAAGTAGCACTTCATCAGTGAAGAAAGTCAGAGCAAAAATTCAAGGCAGTAACTGGAGGCAGGAACTAAAACAAAGGCCATGGGGGAGCACAGCTTGCTGGTTTGCTTTCTTGGACTTGCACAACTACTATTCTTCTTTAGACCAGGTCTGTGTGCCAAGAGATGACATTGAGAACAAAGGACTGGCCCTTCCCACATTATTCAACAAACAAGAAAGTGCTCTATGAACATGCCCACAGACAAACTGATAGAGTCAATTTTTCAGCTGAGTGTTCCACTTTCCAGGTTTGTGTCAAGTCAACAACTATGACTCTTTATGCATCATAGAAGAATGTGTAGGAATTAAACAGAATGAAATAAGCCAGGCACAGAAAGATTCTATAATATTACCTCAATTATATATAGAGACTAAAATATAAATCAAACACCCAGAAGTAAAAATAGACTCCTTCGTTTCCAGAGTTAAGGTTGAAGTAGGGAAGAAACTGCTAGCTATAGCAAAACAGATTCAGAACTGTGTGCACACTAGCTGACGAGGTCTAGATGTTGTTGTGGAACACTACTGTGTATTGTATTTGGGGGTTTTTCTAAATGACTAGAAATGATCATTTGCCACAGGTAAGAGGGGTTAAGGGTGTCATAATGGATGACATCTTGCCTCCACACAGTAGCCACTTTACTGTCTATGTGTGTCTCTTAACATCATGTATATACTTTAAATAGTCAAAGTATAATTCATCAAAAACTATCAAGGAATAATTCCTAAGCTATTATGACTCTATAGATGATCTTCTGAGTTACACAGTCACTGATGTTGGGATAAACAAAAGTCCTCATAGTTACAAGGATGTACTGATAAAAAAAAAACAGAAAAGAGGACTGACTCATTCTTAACAAGGCGGTACCTTCTCCTGTCTTTATTCTTCCCCTCTTCTCATGACCAATCATTAGCTACCTTGAGATAAATTTCCAAGGGCCAATGGAAACAGCATGCTTCAGACACGTCTAATGTCCTCAAGTTCTAAAGTAGTGTTAATGCCCTTTGTGTTCTGTTCTGTGACCCATGTTCTTCAGGAACAACAGTGTAAAAAATGGTATAAAAATGTTCACAAGGGGTCCAAACAGTAACAAAAATGAAGATATCAATCAAATCTACTTTGGTGGGCAGAAATGCACAGGACAAATATTCCATTAAATTCACCATGAATATATATATATATAAATTTTTCAAGGAACAGATGCCTATCTGAATCTACATCTTTTTCAAACAAAAAGAAAAAACATTAAAAGAAATATGTAACTTAGAATTCACTAGTTAGAGTAGTTAGAAAGGAACTTTGTTAGGTATTTCTGTTGGTGACTGAAAAGTTTCTGCACCCTGATAAGCCCCTCAGCTGACACAACATTCTGAATCAGACCAAATCAAATTGAATTAGAAAAAGTCCAGGTTTAATGGATACAAATGCTCCCACATGGCTTCCATCACAGAGGAGACAAGAAAGGAAAACCAGAAAACCATGTGTTTGTTCTCTGGGGGACAGTTTAAATACCCTGTGGGAGTGGTCTTGATCATCTCTGGGAGGGGTCATGGTTTGGCAGACATTCTTGGGGGCAGAGTTTGTGCTGAGGCAACTCCCAGGGGAGAGGGCTTGGGGTAGAACCTCCACCCAAACATTTCAGACTCTGGATATATGGATGCCGGGGGCTGGGGTGTGGCTTTCATCTAAACATTCCAGACTCTTTGGATATATAGATGCCAAGGGTTGAGGTGACTCTTCTACCCAAATATTCCAGACACTTTAGGTATAGCGGCATCAGCTCAAGTCTGGCTACTTCCTACGAGCAAATGGCCACGTGAGGGGAGAGTTGGGAGTGGTGGGCTCATGCTCAGTGGGAAGTGTGGGTGGAGAGGAGCTTGTGCAGATGCTGGCATTTTCTTGGGGTCCCTCTGTAAGTTGGTCTTGTCCAGACAGCAGGGCCAAATATACTCAAGAGTGGGTGGGGTCAAAATATGCTCTGGAGACTGTTAGTTTTCCTCAGGCCAGATTTCTTGATAGAGCAGCAGCACTTCTCCCCGGGAACCTGCAGGTATCTGTGAGACAGCTGGAACAGATTTACATCTTGGTGTCATAGCAAAAGGCTATTGCTTTAGGTTAAAAGGCAGGAACATTTTAGAAGACAATTAAAGGTAATTGAAAACTCAGAACCACAGAAGATACAGCGAAAACTTGTTAGTTTGGGACTATGAAGCCTGTGAAGAAGGTACCCCTGCCTGTGTTTTTGCAGGAAACTTAACAAATGAAGTAATGAGCCACCAATATCCTAGGTCACCAAATACCATTAGACAGATCTAAGAGGGATAAGTGAAGAGCAGAGGTGAGACAGCTTTTCCAGCTACCTAGGCCACCCCGAAGCCTCTCTGTGGTCTTTTGCGAACACCAGTCTCAGAAGCAGTACTTACCTTTAGATGCTAAGGCCAGGAGGCCTGACAGATTTTCCTGTGGTGGTAGGATTCAGTTTACCTGTCTTGGCAGGATGAGACGATAGATCCTCCCATCCACTTTAGGTAAGGTTCAGCCAACTGATGAGGTGCAAGGCAGATTTCTGCTGTGTGGGTGGCTTTGCCATATGCAAAGACAAGCAGGAGGAAGTTTTATATCCATGTATCTTTTTGGAAATATAGGTTGCTGCAGGAACTGGCGCGTCTCTCTGTAGTAAATTCTTTTATTAAAAGTCATACTCTCAGATCTGTAAAGGCACTTGAGAATTAGGGTACCATTACCTGTCAGCCATATCTAAGTTATTAGGGAGGACTGTCTCCTTGGTGGGGCCAGCATACATGGGTGCCTTTGCTAAAGATGGTGTTGGGTGTTGACGTTTCTGTTTTGACCTCAACCAAAAATGGTGGCTATCCACGTATTTGTATTTTTTCAGAGCTGTTGTAAAAAGCTGGAGTTAAAGTTTTACAGATTTTAAAACAAGTACACATATATACACAGGCATTAAAGCAAGCATGCTGTGACCATATTATTTACACATATATATTAACAGACAGATGAACAAAGCTTTCTCTGGGAAATTGTGTCAACAGACCAACTAAACATCCTGGAGTAGGCTGCAGGAGCCAGGTGAGCACATAGGTGTCCCACTGAGGACCAGATCAGCAGATGCTGTAAGGGAGAACAAAAACTCAAGGACATAACACCTATGTCACTCAGAGTGGGAGGGCCGGGGAATGGATCCACTGTAGGGAGAATCTCAGTGTGACCAGATCACATGCCAGGAATGCAGAGATGCAGACAAACAACAAACACAGAGAGAAGCTGCTGAGTGGGAGGTGGGGGAGCACCCAGTGTCTCTGGCAGCACGGTCAGGGTAAAACTTTAAGGATCTTAATTTCTAGATAGGTGAGAATCTGGAGGCACCATGACCTTAGCAACCAAGGCTGGTGCTGTGTGACATTGGCCACTGAAAGAAGGGAGGGAACACAGTACCGTGAAATCATGGTATATGGCGGTTTGTTTACTTGTCCCCATACAGGCAAAAGTTTTTAGGCATTAAGGATGTATGGTGTCAGATATCCCCAATTTAAAATGATTTTGTAAAAGGTAGCCCAAGGGCATTTGGGGATCAGGCTTCGAATTGCCAGTGGCCATTTCCACACATCTCTGCTAGACCGGCAGCCAGGTGCAATCAGTCCACTGTGTTAGGCTTTGGGTCAAAAAACCAGAGGGCTGTGGGAAATCCCCTTGAATATAAAGTCTTCTGCAAAAGGGGTCCCATAGGACAAGGCAGGTCCTTGTCCTGGTAACAGGATAGGAGCCTGGTGCCACGGTGTCTTTTGCAGACATCCTGGGAGTGCCCTGGGTCTCTAAGGCAATGACTTGGGAAGTACAACTTACTCAATTAAAGCTGATCTAAGCATGGAGGTCAGCAGGTGTGGGGGAGGGTGTTTTCTTACCACATGGCCCAGGGCCAGTTGGGGAAAAACAAAACAAAACAAAACAAAAAAACAGCCCCTTGGTGGGAACTCCAGATAAAAAGTTTCTGCACCTGATAAGCCTCTTCCCTAAAGTGCAGTTTAACTACCCTGTGGGAGTGGTCTTGAGCATCTCTGGGAAGGATCATCCTTTGGGGGACTTTTTCAGGGGTGGAGTCTGGACTGAGGCAACTCCCAGGGGAGGGGTCTTTGGGTGGAACTTCCATCCAAATATTCCAGAATCTTTGGGTATTTGGATGCCAGGGGCTGGGGTGTGGCTTCCATTCAAACACTCCAGACTCTTTGTTTATTTGGATGCCAAGGGTTGACAGCGATGCTTCCACCCAAACAGTGGTTTCGGTGCCACCACATGCTGAGTCCAGAAAAGGACTACCACTAAGTCTATACACTGAAAAACAAGCTGTCCAACTTGAATTTTGAAATATATACCACTAGTGTTCTTGAAACTTCTCTTCACACTGGTCATCCTACTGCAGCTAAGTAATAGCATGATGTTTTGCCTTGCTTAGAAAATTGAAGATTTTGTATTTCATTTCATCTTTTAAATAATAATGTTAGTTTCAAAACCTTTACACTTATTGTGTGTGTGTTTATTTTTTCCTGATAGAGTCTCAAATGTACTAGGAACACTCTCAACTAGCAACATTCTGTCAAATGTCAAAGTGACATAACCGGAAAATAAAGCAATATTTCATGTAGAAAGTTTACAAAGAAATGAAATTGATTCCAAAGCAAATGGAAACGCTTGGCTTCTATGTGCTGCAATGGGAGCGAACTGCTCTGCTGTTGTTAGCCTAAAGTTTCCATCAATCTTTGTGATTTTCAAATTTGATTTTCATTTTTACTTCAGCTATGCATAAACCTCGGTTTTCAATTTTGAAGTCAAAGTATCATGATGTGAATTGTTGCAGCTTTCTTCAAATTTGTGTAGAGTGAATGCTTTTGATTGCACTTGTGAATGTTGGAAATTTCCTTTAACATAGGTCATCATTATCTAAAAGTACAGGAGTGTGTGCAAGTGTAAGCGGGCGTTTTTCTCTGGTTATCTTGGTCCTTGTTATTCATGAAGATCAGAAGGAAGTTCCAGTGTTTGAACTGTGCACAAAAGTACCAGAGACACAAGAAAAACTGCTTTGAAAGGAGACAGTTATATGATCAGCCCATGGGGATGTTTACAAGATTTCATGGTTCAAATTCGTTTACTTAAAAGTAAACATTAATGGATTTGTGTTGGACTATGAAAAGAAGCAGGAACAATTTGCACGACAGCATATGTATGTGTTCACATTTTGCTTTCTTTTGTTTTAATAGGTTGATATTTAGCTCGTCCATCATCTCACAGATTAACCCCTCCAGTCATGGTCAGGAAGGATTATCTCTCTGCTTCAGTTTCTGTTTCTATTCCTATACATTGAGAACTCTTTTTTTTTTTTTTTGTGGCATGTAATCTGCTGTTAATCCAGTACAACCCAGATGCATAGCTTTTGTGTTTAGAAGTTGAACCAATTTCTCCTTAATAGTTAATATTTTGCTGACTTTAAAACATTTTTTAACTTTCTTTTGTCTCTAAAATGAAACTTTACGGTGACATTTTATATTCCCCAAACTAAATTTTAGCAGTAATTTCTCAATTGATATTGACTTCAATGGTAATTCTGTATGCATTTCTAGCTCATCTTACCTCACTTCTGCTGGAGAAGTAGTTCTGACTTAGTCTGCCTATGGGTTTCAGGGAAGACTCACTTTTTTAAAAAAATCCTTTTCTCATACAATATATCCTGACCTCAGCTTCCGAATTTCTGGAATTACTGGCCCTTGGTTCGTTTTTATTCTTGTTGTACTTTCCTGTTGCTTTAAGAGACAAGCCACGCCCACTCCCTCTCCCATCCTCTGAAGCAGGCTGATCTTCAGCTTCCTGCTTGAGCTCATTCTCTTTTCCATCTTCCTCTCAGAGAGGCAGCTTCGCTTCTGCCTCTCTCCCCACTTCTCTGCTTGCCCTCTTCTTTCTCTCTCTCTCTCTCTTTCTCTCTCTCTCTCTCTCTCTCTCTCTCTCTCTCTCTCTCTCTCTCTCCCCCTCTCTCTGTCCTCCCTTCACCTTTCCTCCTCCATAACCCCCTGAATAAACATTCAACCTCACCCTGCATGTCGTGTCTATCCCTGTTTCTGTCTTCTGCCCACCCGCCATGTGTCTCCCTGCCTGGAACCAGCCATTGCTCTGAGACCAGCAGCTGTCTCTGCCTGGGACTGGCTGCTCCCAGAGCCCGCTGCCTGCCACCACAAGGCCCGCCGCCACCATTTGGGACATACAGCATTTCTGCTGCCTACTGCCGCGGGGTCTTGCAGCATTTTTTAAAAAAGAATAACAATTCTGCTACAGGATAGTTTCCTCCTCCAAATTATTATTTTTTTGTTGTGGTGGTGGTTGGACACTAGACTTTATTCCATACATTCCAAGATATCTGTTTCCATATTCTGACATTGGTGTAGTAATGACAGTAAATACATAAAATAAAGATGTCACAAAATGGTATAGTAACAACTGTGCATCCTTGGCCAAAATTCTTTTTGTTAAATTTATTTATTTATTAAAGATTTCTGCCTCCTCCCCACAACCGCCTCCCATTTCCCTCCCCCTCCCCCAATCAAGTCCTCCTCCCTCATCAGCCCGAAGAGCAATCAGGGTTCCCTGACCTGTTGGAAGTTCAAAGACCACCCACCTCCATCCAGGTCTAGTAAGGTGAGCATCCAAACTGCCTAGGCTCCCACAAAGCCAGTATGTGCAGTAGGATCAAAACCAAGTGTCATTGTTCTTGAGTTCTCAGCAGTTCTCATTGTCCACTATGTTCAGCAAGTCCAGTTTTATCCCATGCTTTTTCAGACCCGGGCCAGCTGGCCTTGGTGAGTTCCCGATAGAACATCCCCATTGTCTCAGTGTGTGGGTGCACCCTCGCGGTCCTGAGTTCCTTGCTTGTGCTCTCTCTCCTTCTGCTCCTGATTTGGACCTTGAGATTTCAGTCCTGTGCTCCAATGTGGGTCTCTGTCTCTGTCTCCTTTCACTGCCTGATGAAGGTTAATATTCAGGAGGATGCCTATATGTTTTTCTTTGGGTTCACCTTCTTATTTAGCTTCTCTAGGATGGCGAATTATAGGCTCAATGTCCTTTATTTATGGCTAGAAACCAAATATGAGTGAGTACATCCCATGTTCCTCTTTTTGGGTCTGGATTACCTCATTCAGGATAGTGTTTTCTATTTCTATCCATTTGTATGCAAAATTCAAGAAGTCCTTGCTTTTTACTGCAGAGTAATACTCTAATATGTATATATTCCATACTTTCTTCATCCATTCTTCCATTGAAGGACATCTAGGTTGTTTCCAGGTTCTGGCTATTACAAACAATGCTGCTATGAACATAGTTGAGCATATACTTATGTTGTATGATAGGGCCTCTCTTGGGTATATTCCCAAGAGTGGTATTGCTGAGTCCAGGGGTAGGTTGATCCCGAATTTCCTGAGAAACTGGCACACTGATTTCCAGAGTGGTTGCACAAGTTTGCATTCCTACCAGCAATGGATGAGGGTACCCCTTTCTCCACAACCTCTCCAGCAAAGGCTATCATTGGTGTTTTTTATTTTAGCCATTCTGACAGGTCTAAGATGGTATCTTAAAGTTGTCTTGATTTGCATTTCCCTGATTGCTAAGGAAGTTGAGCATGACCTTAAGTGTCTTTTGGCCATTTGAAGTTCTGTTGAGAAGTCTCTGTTCAGCTCAATGCCCCATTTCATAATTGGGTTGATTAGCCTTTTACGGTCTAGTTTCTTGAGTTCTTTATATATTTTGGAGATCAGACCTTTGTCAGTTGTGGGGTTAGTGAAGATCTTCTCCCAGTCAGTGGGTTGCCTTTTTGTCTTGGTGACAGTGTCCTTTGCTTTACAGAAGCTTCTCAGTCTCAGGAGTCCCATTTATTCAATGAGGCCCTTAATGTCTGTGCTGCTGGGATTATACGTAGGAAGTGGTCTCCTGTGCCCATGTATTGTAGAGTACTTCCCACTTTCTCTTCTATAAGGTTCAGTGTGTTCAGACTGATACTGAGGTCTTTAATCCATTTGGACTTGAGTTTTGTGCATGGTGATAGATATAGATCTATTTTCATTTTCATACAGATTGACATCCAGTCTTGCCAGCACAATTTGTTGAAGATGCTCTCTTTTTTCCATTGTATACTTTTAGCTCCTTTATCGAAAATCAGGTGTTCATAGGTTTAGGGTTAAAGTCAGGTTCTTCTATTCGATTCCATTGGTCGACTTCTCTGTTTTTATGCCTTGGCCAAAATTCTATGTAGTTTTTTATTAAAATAAAAAACTATCTGGTTTCTAATCAGAATAAACAGTTGATAGTAATAGTGTCTTATTACAATTTGATTTCCTGTTCAAAAAATAATCATACCCTTCTCTCTAGTTCTTCTTGTATTAGCTTGCAAGATATTTGAAGTATTATACTCATACTTTCGAATATTTGCCATTCAACTTCATAGTGTCTCAATGGGATAGCACTACGTTCCACTTAGCCTAAAACCCATCAAAGGATAATGATATTGAGAATGGTAGACTATGCCTACAATCCCAGGAGAATTGTCACAATAAAAATAATGTGATATTTGAATATTTATTACTTTAGTTATTTAATAATGATAACTCAAGTACTGTAAATACTTATTAAGTTTTAACTTTTATTTTTCAATTTTTTCAGATATAAAGCATATAATATATTTTGGTTCTTTTCTCCCCCGATTGTCATTGCCTATGCTTCTCCCATTTCCAATGAACTAGTCTTCCCAAGATGCTTTTCTCTTAACATTCATTTTGTTTAGATCATTTTGTGACCCACAGTTTACATAGGATTATTTACATGAGCATGAGAGTTTATTTATTTTTTCTTTTCACTTCTTGTTCTTTTATATTTTATTTTGGGAAAGCAGGGCCATACTATATAGAAGGGATGCCTTGAAGCTTACATTGTTGCTGAAGCTAACCTAAAACACACAGCAATTGACCTCCCTCAGCATTGTAATTGATGGGCCTGCATGCATGAACAACATACCCAGCTTTTCTTTTATTTAAGTTTCTATAAAGTTTCACCTCTAAACATTTAAGATTCACCTATTGCTTTTCAATGAAGAATATCCTCTCATCTGAATTCTGTATGTTCCTCATAATTAAATTACTATCTTATTTAGATATGTATTGATAATATGATCAAAATTCCTCACTATGAGTTTCAAACTGTCTGAAACAATTTAAGGATGACAAAGTAATCCAGGACTGATGCAATTTAGTTTTATACTTCCTAGTAGGTAGAAGAGTAGACGTGAGTGATACTGTGGAAAAGGGATTAATGACTTTGATGAAATGCGTGTGGAGAATTAAAGGACAAGAGACAGAAATAAAGAAGTAGAAAATTCAATGTTATGAATATTTATTAAATGCGCATTAACTATTTACTAGTTTCTCATAAATCACTCCAAGGCTGGAGAAGTTGAAAAACAATAGGTCAAGGAAAATAGCTACATTGTTAGGAAGTAGTAATGCCAAGTACACACACACACACACACACACACACACACACACACACACACATTGAGCTTACATGCTGACGTGCAGTGTTCCCATGCTTAGCTGTTGTGAAGAAAAACAATAAATCAGAAGGGAACTATGTGTGCTTTAAAATGCCAGTTGCCACAGGGTATATTATCTCTATTTTAAATGTGGGACATCACCATTCTAAAAACAAATTAACTGTATAAAAAGGGATAGTTCATGTATAAAATTTGTGGTTCTTAAATTTATTTTGCAATGCTATTAAATTGTGTGCACTTTGTAATATTTGTTGGGTTTCATGTGGGCATAGTCTACACATAGAAGGAAAGGAGAAATTAATTGATTCTAATTCTTCTATGAGAATGAAATGACATGGTAACTTAATGAATATTTATTGTGCCTTTGCCGAGTAGAATTCAGGGTAGACAAATGAGAATAAGACATGAGCCTCACTGGGGTAGTGGAGAAAAGCCCAGGTTTAGTTCACAGAGCTCTTCCCAATCTATTTAAAAATACTTGCCAACTCACAGGGCTTCTATTTTCTCATTCAGACAGATTTACCACATAGAATCTGGGTGTCTAGGCTCAACTGCAGTGTATAAATATGAATAAAAAGCAATATGAATAAAAATCAAATGGAATTTAGTTAAAAACCAAAATATACCAATGGATATCTGTTTCTCTTAAGTAGAATAACTAGAAACAATATCTCTAAGGAAAAAATATAGACTTTAAATAAAAGTCTAAGTAAGCAAAGACAGCTGAGAAGTGTAAAATCAAACAAGGACTTGAGGCAAACATTCTGGAGAGAAGTGAATTAAAGAACATTACTCCTGATATTTCCTCAGGGTTTCTGAAAGCACCAGTGGCTAATGTGGTCCGTCTAAAGAATTTCCATGCATGAGCTGACTTTTGAAGTTCATCCCCTATGGTGGGATGCCTTGTTTTCCGAAAGCAGTAGTTGCTAATGTGGCCACCTGAAAAATTTCCATGCATGGACTGGCTTTTTGGAACCCATTCCCCATGGTGAGATGCCTCGCTCAGCCTTGATGCAGGTGGGAGCATCTTGTTCCTGCCTCAACTTAATGATCAAGACTTTGCTGACTCCCCATGGGAGGCCTGACTCTTTCTATGGAGTGGATGGGAGTTGATTAGGGGAGGGATGTGGAAAGGGAAGTATAAGGAGGGGTGGGAAGGGGAGCTATGGTTGGTATGCAAAGTGAATAAAAAAATTAAAATTTCTATGTGGTGCTGGTAAATGGGAAGGCATGATGTTGAGTTTAAGAGGATATAGCCCTTTCCTGCAGTACCAGGGCCAAGAAACTGAGAGGCTGAAAAATTTTCAGGTAAGCAAGTGCATTAGTTAATGTTCATATTGCTGTAACGAAATAGTCAAAGAAGTGGAAGATTTTTCTACAATGAAGAAGTTCAAATGGCCAAAAGACAGTTAAGGCCATGCTCAACCTCCTTAGCAATAAGGGAAATGCAAATCAAAACAACTTTGAGATATCATCTTACACCTGTAAGAATGGCTAAAACCAAAAACACCAATGATAGCCTTTGCTAGAGAGGCTATGGAGGAAGGGGTACCCTCATCCATTGCTGGTGGGAATGCAACCTTGTGCAACCACTTTGAAAATCAGTGTTTGGGTTTCTCAGGAAATTCGGGATCAACCTACCCCTGGACCCAGCAATACCACTCTTGGGAATATACCCAAGAGATGCCCTATCATATGACAAGAGTATTTGTTCAACTATGTTCATAGCAGTATTATTTGTAATAGCCAGAACCTGGAAACAACCTAGATGCCCTTCAATGGAAGAAAGGGTGAAGAAAGTGTGGAATATATACACATTAGAGTACTACGCTGCGGTAAAAAACAATGACTTATCGAATTTTGCATGCAAATGGATGGAAATAGAAAACACTATCCTGAGTGAGGTAATCCAGACCCAAAAAGATGAACATGGGATGTACTCACTCTTAATTGGTTTCTAGCCATAAATAAAGGTCACAGAGTCTATAATTGGTGAACTTAAAGAAGCTAAATAAAAAGGTGAACCCAAGGAAAAACATATAGTTATCCTCTTGGCTATGGGAAGTAGACAAAATAGCCGGGGAGAAAATTGAGATTTTGTGATGTAGGAGTGTCATACATCAATCTGTTGATTTCATTGGTTAAGCAATAAAGAAACTGCTTGGCCCTCATAGGTTAAAACATAGGTGGGAGAAGTAAACAGAACAGAATGCTGGGAGAAAGAAGCTGAGTCGAGGAGTCGCCATGATTCTCCCACTCCAGGCAGACACAGGTTAAGATCATTCCTGGTAAGCCAGCTCTTGGGCTACATAGATTATTAGAAATGGGCTAGTCAAGGTGCGAGAGTTAGCCCAGAAAAGGCTAGATATAATGGGCCAAGCAGTGTTTAAAAGAATACAGTTTCTGTGTAATTATTTTGGGTAAAGCTAGCCGGGTGGCAGGACGCAGCCCAGTCCCGCCGCTCTTATTTCAACAGAGCTGCGCCTAGACGTGATGGACTAAATCCACGTAAAAACCTGAGACGGCTTAAAAATAAGGAAAAGAGAGTTTAACGCAGATTTTTGCTCTTTGTTGGTGGTGTGCTGTAGAGAGATTTCCTGATTCGGCAACAGCAGCAGAAAAAACGCTTTGTCATTTGAAAGCACAGCTTCTTGGGGCTGTGCTGCCAATGTAAACTCTGGCTTTAAAGCATTTCAATGAATTTTATGGGACTGGATGTTTGTGACCTGCTTGGGATCGGAAGGAGAGTGCTCTAAGACTGTGCCGATGGCTCAGCACTCCCTGCCTGCACCTGGGCAGACAGCCGAATCACAGAGTCTGGATTATGTACATTGTGTTTTCTTTAAAATTTTTGACTGTGAAGGAGCTAAGTACAAAGAGACATTTCATTACATGGGCTGACAAGCTAAACCAGAATGGATATAAGGGTATTACGATTTCAAAATTTGGGTCTAAGGATATGATGCTTTGGAGAGGGTCTTCTTTTGTTTTCACAGAGGACGTGACCCTGTGGATTGCATCTATCCCGATATGGTATGATAGACCATGACCTCCCTAAAAGTTCCTGTGAACACCCTCAAAAAATTACTTCACTCAACTGCCAACTGAGATGACCCTGGCACACAGGTTATACCATAAAAGACCTAATTAACGACGCCCCCATTCAGCAGGAAGCAGTTTGGAGAGAAAAACTGCGTCCATGTTCCCAAAATATTGTTTATAAATGTTCTTTTACATTTAAAGGGGGAAATGATATAGGTATGAATAATTTGCATTGGTGTGGATTTTACAGTCAATTTTGTTATATGTATATGTATTTCTGATCTTGATTAAGGTATTGTGATTGTGTAGTTCATTTAAAAATGTACTGTATAGTTAGGAAATATAGGTTGTTGATGGATAATCATAAATAATAGTCAAGCTTGTAGTCATGTCACTTAGATTTTCTAGATATATAGAGACATGTTTCAGTTAGATAGGCATTCTTCATATCTTTCAAAGACTGCAGAATATGGCATTTAATGTTTTAATAACTTAGGACTTTTCATGACAATGAGACACTCTGCTCTTGGCAGCACCAATCTACTTCAAGAAGAAGATGGGCATCGAAGAGGATCCTTATGGAGTTTGATAGCCATTTGGGCAAGAAACTGTTCTTGCCTGGACTGTTGCATAAACTGGACAAAGAGAACCCACAGAGAGAGGACTGCTGAACTTGCCTAAAAGTGAGACGGTCTTTCAGGGTTCCTAACTCATGAAAGAGTCTGCGAGACATTCTGCAGGACACAGCAGAAAGTGACTGAACTGTCTTTGGAATTTCCTGCTTGATGAAAATATCTGCTGGATACTATGGGCCTGAAGGCTGAAGATGGATGCCCCAACGGTACAGAGGAACTTTGGGTAGCTGTACAGGCAGCTGATGTCTCTGTCATTTCTAGAGTTTTCTTATTTCTTGCTTACTTAGGTAGTATTATATCCTTCTGGAGTCTTTGATGGAGTTGAAGAATGAATAGATAGTTATAGTTTTCCTTAGTTATGATAAAAGATAAAATAGATATAAATATTGTAACTGTAATTCTTGCTTGATAACTGTTTTGCTATATGTAATTTTGCTATGTTAAAGTTAAAGCCTTCCTTTTTTTGTTTAAACAGAAAAATGGAAAGTGATGTGGGAGTGTCATATATCAATGTGTTGATTTCATTGGTTAAGCAATAAAGAAACTGCTTGGCCCTCATAGGTTAAAACATAGGTGGGAGGAGTAAACAGAACAGAATGCTGGGAGAAAGAAGCTGAGTCGAGGAGTCGCCATGATTCTCTCACTCCAGGCAGACGCAGGTTAAGATCATTCCTGGTAAGCCAGCTCTTGGGCTACATAGATTATTAGAAATGGGCTAGTCAAGGTGCGAGAGTTAGCCCAGAAAAAGGCTAGATATAATGGGCCAAGCAGTGTTTAAAAGAATACAGTTTCCATGTAATTATTTTGGGTAAAGCTAGCCGGGTGGTGGGACGCAGTCCAGCCCCGCCGCTCTTATTTCAACAATCTTGGGGGGGGGGGAAGGGGGTAAGGGGAGATGGGGAGAGAAAAGTGAGAAGGGGAGGATGGAGGAAATTTGGGGAAACAGGATGATTGGGATAAAGGAAGGTTGGATAGGGGAGCACGGAAGCACAATTCTTAGTTAAGGGAGCCACTTTAGGGTTGGCAAGAGACTTGAACCTAGAGTGACTCCCAGGAGCCCAAGGCGATGTCCCCAGTTAGTTCCTTGGGCAGCTAAGTATAGGGAACCTGAAACGACCCTATCCTATAGCAATACTGACGAATATCTTGAATATCACCATAGAACCTTCATCTGGTGATGGATGGAGATAGAGACAGAGACCCACACTGGAGCACTGGACTGAGCTCCCAAGGTCCCAATGAGGAGAGGGAAGAGGGAGAACATGAGCAAGGAAGTAGGACCACGAGGGGTGCACCCACCCACTGAGACAGTGGGGCTGCTCTATTGGGAGCTCACCAAGGCCAGCTGGACTGTGAGTGAAAAAGCATGGGATAAAACCGGACTCTCTGAACATGGCGAACAACGAGGGTTGATGAGAAGCCAAGGACAATGGCACAGGGTTTTGATCCTATTTCATGTTCTGGCTTTGTGGGAGCCTAGCCAGTTTGGATGTTCACCTTCCTAGACATGGACGGGGGAAGTGGGGGGAGGACCTTGGATTTTCCACAGGGCGGGGAACCCTGACTGCTCTTTGGACTGGAGAGGGAGGGGGAGAGGAGTGGGGGGAGGAGGAGAAGAGTGGGAGGAGGGGGAGGGAAACGGGAGGCTGGGAGGAGGCAGAAAATTGTTTTTTCCTTTTCTCAATAAAAAATTAAAATAAAAAAAGAAAATATTGAAAATTGCAGAAGATATAAGTTCATGGAAATACATTTTATGCTTCTCTTTCTTCAACAATGGTGCTTCACATATCTAAGACTTACATATTTTATGGAATTTTTATAAAACAGAAACAGTAGAATCGCTGGGAGTTTCTCTCTATTTAGTTTGATGTTGGCTGTTGGCTTGCAGTATATTGCCTTTATTATGTTAAGGTATGTTCTTTGTATCCCTGCTGTCTCCAAAAACTTTATCATGAAGGGATGTTGTGTTTTGTCAAATGCTTTTTTGGCATCTAATGAGATGATCATGTGGTTTTTAGTTTTCATCTTTTTTATATGGTGGATTACATGGACAGATTTTCATATGTTGTACCATCCTTGCATCTGTGGGATGAAGCCTACTTGCTCATGGTGGATGGTGTTCTGATGTATTCTTGGATTTGATTTTCTAGTATTTTATTTAGTATTTTTGCATCAGTGTTCATTAGTGAGATTGTAGTTCTCTTTCTTGGTATTGTCTTTCTGTGGTTTGGGTATCAGGGTAATTGTAGCCTCATAAAAAGAGTTTGGTAATGTTTCCTCTGTTTCTATTGTGTGTAATAATTTGAAGAGGACTGGTATTAGGTCCTCTTTGAAAGTTGTCCACTCTCTCCATACCTATTCTATATAGCTCTTGAGGTCCTAGTTAGAGCCATAAGACACCAAAGGGAGATGAGGGGGATACAAATTGGAAAAGAAAAAGTCAAACTCTCACTGTTTGCTGATGATATGATACTTTACGTAAATGATCCCCAAAATTCTACAACTCATAAACACTTTCAGCAATGTAGCAGGATACAAGATTATCTCAAAAAAAAATCAGTAGCCCTGCTATACACAGATGATAAATGAACTGAGAAAGAAATCAAAGAAACATCACACTTTACAATAGCCAAAAATAGCATAAAATATCTCAGAGTAACTCTAACCAAACAAGTGGAAGACTTGTATGACAAGAACTTTAAATCTTTGAAGAAAGACATTGAAGAAGATACCAGAAAGTGGAAAGACTTCCCATGCTCTTGAGTAGGCAGAATTAATATATTAAAAATGGCAATCTTACCAAAAGCACTCTACAGATTCAATGCAATGCCCATCAAAATCCCAGCAAAAGTCTTCAAAGACCTCCAAAGAACGGTACTCAACTTTATTTGGAAAAGCAAAAAACCCAGGCTACCCAAAACAATCCTGGGCAATAAAAGAACTTCTGGAGGTATCATAATCCCTGACTTCAAACTCTACTACAGAGCTATAGTACTGAAAAACAGCTTGGTACTGGCATAAGAACAGACAGGTGGACCGATGGAACTGAATAGAAGACCCAGATATCAATCCACACATCTTCGAACATCTGATATTTGATAAAGATGCAAAAAATATCACATGGAAAAAAGAAAGCCTATTTAACAAGTGGTGCTGGCATAACTGGATATCAACATGTAGAAAAATGAAAATAGACCCATATCTATCACCATGCACAAAACTCAAGTTCAAATGGATCAAAGACCTCAACATAAAGCCAGCCACACTGAACCTTATAGAAGAGAAAGTGGGAAGTACACTTGAACGCATTGGCACAGGGAACCACTTCCTAAATAGAACCCCAGCAGGACAGACACTGAGAGAAACAATTAATAAATGGGACCTCCTGAGACTGAAAAGCTTCTGTAAAGCAAAGGACATGGTCAACAAGACAAAACAACAACCTACAGAATGGGAAAATATCTTCAATAACCCCACATTAGACAGAGGTCTGATCTCTAAATTATACAAAGAACTCAAGAAATTGGACACCAAAAGATCACACAATCCAATAAAAAAAATGGAGTATAGACCTAAACAGAGAACTCTCAACAGAAGAATCTAAAATGGCTGAAAGACAATTAAGGAAATGTTCAACATCCTTAGTCATCAGAGAAATGCAAATCAAAACAACTCTGCGATTCCATTTTACACCTGTAAGAATGGCCAAGATCAAAAACACTGATGACAACTTATGCTGGAGAGGTTGTGGGGAAAGGGAACACTTCTGCATTGCTTGTGGGAATGCAAGCTGGATGTCCATGTGGCAATTTCTTAGAAAATTTGGAAACAACCTCCCTCAAGACCCAGTAATACCACTTTTGGGTGTATATCCAAAGGATGCTCAGTTGTGCCACAAGGACATGTGCTCAACTATGTTCATAGCAGCATTGTTTGTCATAGCCAGAACCTGGAAACAACCTAAATGTCCCTCAACTGAAGATAAGGAAAATGTAGTATATTTATATAATGGTACATTACATTTACTACACAGCAGAAAAAATAATGACATCTTGTGATTTGAAGGCAAATGGATGAATCTAGAAAACAGCATATAGAGTGAGATAACTCAGATAACAAAAACAAACATTATATATACTCACTCATAAGTGGCCTTTAGACATAAAAGAAAGAAAGCCAGCCTACATTTCACAATCCCAGAAAACGTAGACAATAATAAATACCTAAGAGAGACATATACATGGATCTACTATACATGGGAAGTAGAAAAAGACAAAAATCTCCTAAGTAAATTGGGAGCAAGAGGACCATGGGAGAGGGCTGAAGGGGAGGGGAGAGGAAGGGAGGAGAGCAGAGAAAATTATATAGCTCAAGAAAATCAGGAATATATACACATTAGAGTACTACGCTGCGGTAAAAAACAATGACTTCTCGAATTTTGCATGCAAATGGATGGAAATAGAAAACACTATCCTGAGTGAGGTATCCCAGACCCAAAAAGATGAACATGGGATGTACTCACTCATAATTGGTTTCTAGCCATAAATAGGGGTCACGGAGTCTACAATAGGCGAATCTAAAGAAGCTAAGTAAGAAGGTGAACCCAAGGAAAAACATATAGTTATCCTCTTGGATAAGGGAAGTAGACAAAATTGCCGGGGAGAAAAGTGGGATGTTGGGGGTGGGGTGGGATGGGGGTAAGGGGAGATGGGGAGAGAAAAGGTAGAAGGAAAGGAAGGGGGACATGGGGAAACAGGAGGATCGGGATAAAGGAAGGTTGGATAGGGGAGCACGGAACCCCATTTCTTAGTTAAAGGACCCACTTTAGGATGGGCAGGAGACTTGACCCTAGAGGGGCTCCCAGGTGCCCAAGCTGAGGCCCCCAGTTAGTTCCTTGGGCAGCTGAGGATAGGGAACCTGAAATGACCCTATCCTAGAGCAATACTGACGAATATCATGCATATCATCCTAGAACTTTCATCTGGCGATGGATGGAGATAGAGACAGAGACCCACACTGGAACACTGGATAGAGCTCCCAAGGTCCCAAGGAGGAGCAGAAGGAGGGAGAACATGAGCAAAGAAGTCGGGACCACGAGGGGTGCACCCACCCACTGAGACAGTGGAGCTGATCTACTGGGAGCTCACCAAGGCCAGCTGGACTATTACCAAAAAAGCATGGGATAAAACTGGACTCTCTGAACATGACGAACAATGAGGGCTGATGAGACGCCAAGGACAATGGCACGCGGTTTTGATCCAACGCAATGTGCTGGCTTGGTGGGAGCCTAGCCAGTTTGGATGTTCACCTTCCTAGATATGGACGGAGGGGGGAGGACCTAGGACTTACCACAGGGCAGGGAACCCTGACTGCTCTTTGGACTGGAGAGGGAGGGGGAGAAAAGTGGGGGGAAAGGGAGAGGGGTGGGAGGAGGGGGAGAAGAATGGGAGGAGGGGGAGGGAAATGGGAGGCTGGTGGGAGGAGGTGGAAATTTGTTTTTTTTTTCTTTTCTTTATCTTCCTTTTATCAATAAAAAAAAACAAACAAACAAAAAAAAAAAAGAAGCCGGGCGGTGGTGGTGCATGCCTTTAATCCCAGCACTCGGGAGGCAGAGGCAGGCGGATCTCTGTGAGTTCGAGGCCAGCCTGGTTTACAAGAGCTAGTTCCAGGACAGGAACCAAAAGCTACAGAGAAACCATGTCTCGAAAAGTCCAAAAAAAAAAAAAAAAGAAGAAAAAAAGAAAATCAATAAGAAAAGATTCTAGAAGTTGCAAAACTAATACAAAACCAAAAAAAAAAAAAAAAAAAAGAAAAAGAAAAAGAAATAATGTGTTCTATCCTATAGCTGGCTGCCATGTCCTTGTGGTTGGATTTAGCATTTTTTGGGTATATACACAAAAGTGGTATAGCTGGGTCTTGAGGTAACTCATTTCCTTCTTTTCTGAGAAATCCCCATACAGATATCCAAAGGGGCTGTAGCAGTTTCCATTCCTACCAGCAATGCAGGAGTGTTCCCTTTACCCCACAACCTCTCCAGCATAAGTTGTAAGGATGTGAGGGCGATCTGGCTATGACATCTATCACTCCATTGATCACCAGGGTTGATTCAGCTGATCTGGCTGGCTAGGCGGGTGTCCCCTTCCTTTGTTGCTACTCCATGTGCATCCCTCTTGAAGCTGTGCACTCAGTTGAAGATGACAGCCTTTCTGGAATAGACAAGGACTGATCTCTGGTCAAGGATATATGAGTAGTTGTGCTCCCCTGCTAGAACCTCCAAACAAGCTCTCATGGTCCTCATCTATTTTTTAACTCACTTGTAAAGCTCAAACATTTTGACTTATATGATATATTTCCAGAGACTACAAGTCTGGAAGAACGTTAATGCTTAATTGTGTGAAGATTATATCAATCCCCATACGACTCTGTCATGAGTAAAATACCTATTGAAACACCTTTATAAAAACTAATGATAATAAGATGAGAAAATAAGACATCACTCCCTTTAAATGTGAGCAATCAGGAAAACACTGACAAACTTTCACAATATAGCGTTGTTCAGCAATAGGAAAGAGTGTGTGACACTGTAAAGATTAGAGTCTAACTGCTGTGTGTTTTATTTAAATTCAAGATTTCCTCTTTCTCTCTCTCCCCCCCCTCTCTCTTCCTCCCTCCCTCTCTCCCTTCCTCTTTCCCTCCCTCTCTCTCTCTCTTTCTTTCTCTGGTTCCCTCTCCTACCCTCCCTCCCTCCACTCTCTCTCTTTCCCCTTTTCAGCAAAAAGTAGAAAAACATCACTTGGAAGGCTATATTTTCTTCAGTCTTAAAATAACAACTGACAAATATTTAAAATACATGCGCTAACTTTTTACTTGTTCTAGGTAGTAGCTGAGTGAGTCCTGATGCAGGACACAGCTGGACAATGGTATAGGGAAAGGCTGGTCCTATTTCTGCCTTGAAAACACAAGTAAATGTATAGTTTCATGCCATTTAATATATCAGAAATAAAAAAAAATATGTCAAATGTTGCCATTTCTGGATTTTATGCCATTTGGAAACAGGTGAGATTCTACCACATTATCACCAACTGCTAACTCTTTTTCTAGAATCCCAGAGATTTTAGATTCTGTGTCTAGAAATGGGAAGGAAGCTATTTTGCAGTTTTGCAGATTGGTCCCACAGAGTTCAATGTTTCTTGATGTACTAATATTTTTCAGGTCATGCTTCAGAATATTGGAATGTATGTTATGTAATTTCATTAAAATAAATATCATATAGAAGATTTGAGATATGAAAAAAATGTAAAAGAAATGAAAATAATAGCATTAAGATAAGCCTTTGTTTAAGGATGTATTTAAGTTATCGAATTTTAAAGTTCACAAGATAATCCATTCACAAACATTCCTATCTATTTCAAACTTTAAGCAGTTTCTTGCTATCCAAAGTCCAGCTGTTAGAAATCCATTCTGTTGTTTGTTCAAGCTTTGGAAATAGGCAAAAGCCAGGTGTCCATCTTTGGTAAACTCAGACTAAGCTCACCCTTCACACTCCCTCCCTTGGGAATGTCTTCTTATGTTTTCCAAAGAAAACAAGAAAACAGTTAAGAGAAACAATGCCCCATTTAAGCTAGTAGGACCAGTGTAAGGCTTTCACAGTATTGTTGTCAAGGGCCAGCATTTCCCAGTGCCGAGTTTGCATATGTACAGGCTAATACAGTGTGTTGAAAATCAGAAGTTCCGTTTCCAAACAGGAGTGAAAAGAGTGGAGATTAATCAAGTGGTGTGGCAGTCAGCTAGAATATTAAACTAATCAAGCAAACACCTGAACTAAATATTCTGCAATGCTTCTAAAATTCAAGGCATGCTTCACCTGATCCCATTTCTTTTCCTTGGTTTGTATTTAGAAATGAAAACACATATTACATAGGTCATAGTATATTAATGATATGCAAAAGTCTCTATGAACTTTAATCTAAAACTCAATCAAAAATAAAAAAGTTTGTGGATTTTACTCCATGTTTCCAAGGATATGAACATTTTACTTGGTTTGATGTGTGCCATTGGTTCCTAAAAGCTTCATGTCTTTGAATGTGGCTGAGATCTGAAGAAAACTCGTTTAAAAGGGGTGCACAGCTGTGCATGCTTGAAACTCCAAATTGGGGAAAGAGAGAGGTACAATGTGAGAGTTTGTTGGTCAACTTACCAGAATGGGAAGCCTCCAGTCAATGGCCCGTGAGAGACCCTCTCTGAAGGCAGTACTGTAGCTAATGACAGAGCAAGACACTTGATGTTGTGCTTCAGCCTTTGCCTGTGTCCATGCATCTGCACAATTATGTACACGCAAACCCCTCACACACACTCTTTTAAACATATTTCTACGTCGTTACCTGTGCACCCTTTAAATTATGTCTCAAGAGCACTCGTGACGAAATTGTAGAACTGGTCAGTTTAAGGGATCTTCCCATCATTGAGCTTAAGTAAACTTTGCACAATACAAGGCCAGTAAGAAAAGCTCAAAAACAAATGAGTACAGTTTTATCTCTGGGCTATTCATTCCATTGATTCCATATGCCTTATTTTCTGTGGTTGATTGTGTTTTATAAACGGTTTTAGCTCAATGAAATATAAATATCTGTAAGAAAGGAAACAGATTATATGATCTTAATGCTCAAATAGATTCTTTCTTGAGAGTATGAATTGAGAGAAGCTAGTGTACGTGAATAGCCTGTGGAAATGACTTGTGACCTTTGTATAGAGGACAAAGGAGGCAGAGGGGACCCCAGGCTGGCAGCATGGCAGGTGGTCCTTCAAGGTGAGCACATGTTATTTACCACCAGCTTGTTTATCATCCTGGGATGTGGGCATCTGTCTTGGGCTGTCAGAGTTGAGAGGGTAAGGATTTACTTTATCAAATTGAATTCATAAATACAGAGAAAGACAACAGTCTCTTTGAATCTGTACAGATTACCCGTGGTAAATAAAAGCAGGGAAGCCTTGACTGAGTTCCACTGTTATTGGTGAAAAGAAAAAGCCACCTCAAACAGATTTTAATCACTAAGATACTTATTTTAAAGAAATCATTGTCCTCATCATTTTCTTGTATTATTAACTCTATGTTTTTCGCTAATGGTTTCATAGTTTCAGGGTTTATAGATACCTAGGTCTTTGATGTGCTTCAATTCTATTTTATATGTGGTGACGGGTAATGGGTTACTTTTGTTCTTCTGCCTGTAAATATCATTTCTATGCCATTATTTATTGAGAAGACTGTCATTTTGTCAGTATATTTTTGATGTTTTGTCAACAAAGAGTTGACTATAAATATGTGGATTAATCTTCTATATGCCTGGTCTAACAATGCCATTACTGTGCTGTTTGGGTTTCCATAACTTTGAAGTATACTTTGAAGTTGAGTATTTTGATATGTCAAGTTTTGTTGCTTTAGCTCATGTTTGAGATGACTGTTAGAGCCTTTTTACTACTGAGCATATATTCAGAGAAATGAGGTTACTTCCATATTTGTTGCAGAACTATTAACAACAGCCAAAATGTACAACCAACCATGCTATCTGTAGACTGATGTGTGGATAAAGAGAACATGGCATAAGCCCACAGCAGAATGTGATTTAGCTTCACATGGAAAAGAAATCAAATTATATAATTACATGAACTTGGATAGAAATATAAACAAAGACTGATAAATATTGCTTGATCCCACTTATATGTGAAATATTTAAGGAAAAAAATCATCTTTTAGAAGCAGCCAGTAGTAGAACTATTTCTCAGCATATATGTAAATGCATCAGAAATCAACTTGTAAAATGAACAATGATAAATTGGAGGATATATATGGCATTGATATGGACCATGTGTTACCTATAAGTAGTAGGAATTAGTTTCAATGCTATATAGGAAAGGTAAATAATTGTAGTCTATCTAAAAGGCTATGATGCATTTTAAAATAACACTAAAGAAAAGCATGACTGCCATAAATGAAGAGAAATAGAAATTGCATTATATGGATATATATTAATTATATGTATTTCATATTGTAATACATATCAAATTATTAGAATGCATACATTTTATTAATAAATAATTAATAATAATTGTGTAAGTATAATGCACGTGTGAGAATGTGTGTGCCACAGTACATGTGTGGAAGTCAGCAGAGGACTCCAGAGTAGAGGTTGACCCTTCTACCATGGATTCTGTGGATTGGACTCAGGGTGTCAGGCTTGTGTAGAAATCACTTTTACCGGCCAGACCATCTTGAGAACCTCAAGTTATTGTATTGTCTAGTACCTTATCACATAAACACAAATGCTATATTTCAATTAAAAATCCACTAGAACCTTTGCTAAAGCAACTTAGAGGATAAGCTTGAATTTGCAATCTCTTTTGACCTGGAAACAAAGTCTTATAAGAAATAGAATATTACCTATGTGGCTAACACCAGAAATGCTCTATTTGAGCAAACTGCGTAGGATGGAAACACATAGTTTTGGAGTGTGTCAGAAAAACCAAATATGTACTCATTCCTATAAGATGTAAAGAAAATCAACCTTCTCCCAAGACACTCTTATGTTTAAGTGAGTTTCTTTGTGCTTAACTCAGCAAAGCCCAGCACTTCCTCAAACACCCTCACTGCTATTTCTCATTACTTGTTAACTTTGATGTTTTATTTTTTGTATAGGGCATATATGTGCTAATTACAAATGCTACATGTTGGCTCTGGAGGTGTGTGAGTGAAATAGGGAAGACACTTTTATTCACAGTGTTACCTCATTAGATTGAGAGCTTTACACTAGACATTTTAGTTTTTTGCAGTCCTTTTTTTTGTGTGTGTGCAGGATTTGAGCATCAAAAAGTAGTGAGTAAATACTCATCTTTAAATTCCATTTGCACATTTCCCCTCTCTAAATTTTATTTTCTCATTCATTTGTGATATGGAGAAACTTGATAACATAAATTTTCCAAGACCTTGTCTGTGTATGTTCTATAGGATATTTTGTAATTCTCTTTAAGAAATTCGGTGTAATTTTGTCATTAACAAGTCTCCCATTTTATTACCAAACTCCATTAAATGTTCGCATATATGAATGCATGTACTAAATCCATGAGTAATATATATTTACTATATATGTATAATTTTAAGTATATATATGTTTGTATATATAGAGTATACATAATTAAAATTATTTTCTTTAGTATATCATAGAAGGAAAATGTGTTCTTATGAGTTTTAGTGTAGAAGGTACTTTGCCAAGCTATTCTTTAACGTGGGTCATTAATCTAAATGAAGCGAAAATCACCTTATGACTATTGCTATAGACCAATACCTCAGTCAGTAGTATCTACTTGACCAATTTCTTTGACCAACAACCCAGTGTACTCCCAGGTTGTGGGAAAGAAATTTACTCCTGGAAACTAATTTATATCAAACCTTGTTGCAGTTAATGTAAAATTAAAACACAAATAATTTGATGACAGGATGCAGGAAGTTATTTTTCAATCTCCTAATCATGTGTAAACAGCATATGGGGAAACAGAGGCAATGTGTCTCCCTTTTAATTTGGAATTTCCTGCTTAGCTGTAACTTCCATATCCATGTTTCCTTTTTGGTAAAATGAGGGTAATAAGTGACCTACATCATGGAGTTCTTTTGCAGCAGAGATATAGTATTTTAAAAATCAAAACTTTCACACATGATGTGATGGATCCAGGCTTCCTGCTAATTTTAATAAAGTGTATGGAATAATCATTGTGTTCATCAGCTCTTCTGTATAAGCAATGCTCTATTAACTTAAGAACAAAGCAGGGACTATTTGATCTTCTCTGTGTCCCCAGTAGAGTCATTAAAACTGCTAAACAAATCTGAAATCATATTGCTGAGTAGTTTATTTCCTGGGAGAATCAACATTGTTTCAGGCATACATTAATCAGTTCAAAATTTAAGTCAAATATTTATTGGTTGACTTTTCTCTACAAAACAGAAATCATGGATAGGATACAGACAGATACCGGGCAGACCTCTCCCAGTAGAAAATGCTGCTTTTTTTTGACAAAGGCAGAAGCAAATGACCCAGACAGGTTCCAAGATACAGTAAGGAAGCTTCAGGAAGAACAGGAAAATGTGAGCTCTTTGTTAGAAATCTTGGTGTTCCAGACATCCTTTCTGCAAATGCCTGTATGTGCTCTGTGCTGTCTGCTTTTCACCACTCACCAGTAAAGGTCCTGTTTCTATAGAAGGAAAAACTGAAGTGCAGTCTTACAGGATAGTAGAGTGAAGTTTCACCCGAGGATACACCTTCCAGCATTTGCTTTTGTCTGTAGTATTTAACTATCCTTTATAAAAGAGAACAAAAAAGCTCTATGTGGGGCTTAGAGTCACTGTTTTAGCTGTGTTCCATCCAGCTTCTGTTGGCTTCCCGTTTGAATGCTATTTACTCTAGTAATTTATTTCTTTAGAAAACTAAATATCACAGTGATAGCCCATGAGAGCTGGCACAGCTTCCCAAACTATTTGGCCTCTCCTTGGAAAGAGATTATGCATTAGGACAATGATTTTAATTAAGTATGGAAAAATTATATTTCTTAATATTTGAATCAAAATTCAAAATAAAAAATGAATATTCTTAGCTGGGACTTAATACATCTTAAGCACCATCGCTTCTTAGTCTTTTTAACGATGGTGCTTTGTCTATCTCATGCATGAGAAGAGTTCGCTGGTCAGGAGCGTTCTTCAGAGATTTCAGGATCTGATGTGCACAGGACACCATCAGTCAATGTCTGCCAAACACACGATTGAGAAGTAGTGTATGATGCTCTTTACAGTGACTTCACAGGATGGAATTATTTGCATATTGGTAAGATTGGTCTCAACACAATCTCTCTTTACATCTCTATTGTAAATCTTCTGATGTTGCCCTGAGCAGAGTCAGGCACACCACGGAAACCTGTCAGGTGGGCAAGTATAATTAGCCAGAATAGTTGTACTTCAGTGTTCCTACATCAGAGCCCCAAAGACAGATATGATTAAAGTCTGAAAGAAGGGTGCTCAAAATGCTATTTTGAGGCTCATTAAACTTGAATTATTCAACATCTATTTCTGGGGGCAGAATCAATTTGAATTTCTTCAGTGGTTCTCTTTGGCCAATTAATACTTGGGTGACATTAAATCCCTTAAATTAAAACAAAATTGAAAAAAAATATGCAGTAGACAAAACTACACCCAAGAAGAGAGTGATAAATATTAGAACAAAGATTCTAGACAAGTATCATGTGTTTCTAATGAAATAATTATGTCTACAAATGTTTGTGACTATTTTTTTTTTGGGAAATATCAGTTCTATAAAGAGTAAAATAATAAATAAAAATAATCTGTTTATAGATAAGCACTTGGTTGTAATTTAAAGAGGCTTATACAAATCTTAATTTTAAAGTAAATGTAAGTAATATTAACCAAGTGGGAGTTTTATTATTTACCTTAAAGAGACGCAAAGAAAACACCTATTCTCTTTTGCTACTTCGTGGAGATATTTTTTGAATGCTCCAGCAGAAATACTCAAGGTAGTCATATATGCATGCTAACTTATCCTATTTCTAGGTTCACAACACACAATAAAGATGTGTTGAATGCAAATTTTGGAAGCATATTGTAGATAAAAGTAAAGTGGTTTAGATCTCACTGTTCAGATTCTATTTCTATAATATTCAGGCCAGCACATTTCTTCTGTGAAAGAACAGACAACAAGCACTTTTGGCCTTTAGGGCCACAGTACTTAGTGTTTCTCTCAATTGCTCAGTTCTGACCAGGTGTGTGCAGTCAGCCCTTCACAGTAAATAAACAAGTGGATATGAGCATCCTAGTACCTTCAATTTTGAAACAGGTACTGGGTCAGATATAGCCCAGTTATAGCGGTGATCTTGGATGCAATGCTAAGTCTGATGAAGACTAACAAGAAAGTACTTTCGTTGGCTATTCAAACAAGGGTAAATATACTGTTCATTTTAGATTTGTGTTTTGAAGGTGATACTGAAGAAATCTGTGGAAGCTTTCAAAAATCCTGATGGATTCTATATTATTTACTTTCCTAATTGCAATCACCCAGCACCTAAAAGGAACAGATTAAGGGTGAAAAGGTTGATTCTGGCTTACGAATGCAAGCAGTTGATAGTGGGGAAGGCATGCTGACAGGTGAGGTGGATGATTACATTGTATCTACAATCTGGAAGCAGAGGGCTCACAGGAAGCAGGGCAAGGATGTAAAACTTCAAGGTCTGCCCCTATTGACCCATTTCTCCTAGGCCACTTGTATTTCTTTAAGGTTTTACAGCCTTCTAAAGGGATACTGAGGAACAAATATTTAAGAGGTCAGACTTGACACCTGTATCAGAGACAGAAATGTCCCTATCATAGGAGACAGTCCAGCTGAAAGTTAGGTATAACCCATGTGAAAGCACCAAGTCTTGACCTACATCTTGGATCTCATGTCACTTGTACCCTCTCATTTAATGCTAATCCTGACCTGGAAGTAAAGAAAAAATCAAGAGGCGTTATTCATTTTTATTTGTGATTTTCCTCAGTTGTGAATACACTACATTTTTTCCAGGTTTGTATATTTACAAATGCAATTATGAGAACAGTGATATTGTGGAAAATTAAATATGAAACTTGGAATGGAAAACCAATCCCATCCCTTCTTTTCTTTTCCTTCTTCCCCATCCATCTTATTATAAAATAGCTACGGAATAAAAAAAAATCTAGGCATAAAACATAACTCTATATCAGTATGCAATGAGTCTGCTGAATGCCAAATAGCAAACCAATATACCTATACTATATAAAATGCACTAGCGGAGCTGGTGAATGCCAGAGAGAGGAACAGTCTTAAGAAAGGCAGATTTTTAAGGGACTTAGTTTTCGATACATTTGTTTTCCCGTTCCTATGCCTGTGGGCTCTCTGATGTGCAACAAACCAAAGAAGACAGCTTACTTGATACAGCTCTTTGTGCAAAGGGACTCAGAAGTGTTCTTTTCTTGATAAAAGTAGAAATAACTCAGAAAAAGAAAATCAATCTCAGGCTTAAACAATGTCTCTGTAAGTTTTTTGGACACAATGCAGCCAATAAGTGACCCCTGTTGAGAAATGCGGTTTTGAAGAACATGGAACCACTATTTTAACTATTTCAACATTGAGTTAAGAAGAAGAACCTATATCTTAAGAAAGAAATTTCTCTTGCTTTTATTCCAGAATGTTATTTGTGTCTACTGTGTCACTCCTTGTACAAATTATTGGAGTTGGGAATGCAAATAAAATGGTATGACTATTCTAGAAGATTATATCTGGCAGGGACCCTAGATAGAGAACAGATTCCAAGATAGTATGATACCTACTAAAGGCTAAAGGTTAGTGATGCTACTTAAATTCAGATTGAAGATAGTATTTTTCCATTGCATTTATAATAAAGTTGTCTTCAAGAATTGAGATATAATCCTTGCAGCATATATATATATATATATACACACACACACACACACACACACACACATAGTTAAAATTTTTTATTTCATGCACATTAATTTCTAATTATTTAATTAAATATTAGTTCCAATTTTATAATCTAAGTGACAACTCCATAAGGCAAACTCATGCAAGCTTATCATGAATAAATCTTCTCTTGAATTTGATGAAAATGTGACAAGCACATTTTCAATCCTTTTTTTTTTTATTTATTTTTTGCAAGGCTTCTCTGAAGGGTGAAGCAAGCTTTATTTCTGGACGTACAAGTGGAGTACCAAATAGTCCTGTGGACTAAACACTTTTCAGAACATAAAAGGGCTGTGTAATCTCTCAACCACAGCTTCCTTCTGGGAGCACAGAGAAATAGAAGGGTTGACAATATGGGCAGGTTGCATGATCATGTTAGTTACTATGTATGCTTTTCTCAGCATACATAGTAATCACTTTTTCAGCTTCCAAGATTGTACAGAGAGGCTTAGACAGGAGTAACTTTTTGCTCAGAAATCACTGAAACCATCTGAGAAGGCTGGTAAGGGTCAAGACTCCATAAGGAAGACTCTGTGAGAGAACAGAACTGTAAACCACAGAGTCACAGAGTCTCTCTCTCACTGTTCTTTCAATCCTTAATGATTGCAGTTTTCCCTTTCCATTAGAGTTGCTTAGCAAACACCGTATTTATAAAGCTGACTAATTACTGTTTTGAATACTGGAGCTCTTTGCTTTGCCCTACTCTTTCATGGCATCTATTATCATAAGGTAAAGGTAGACTCATGCACAGAAGTGACACGTAAAGTGGCCATGCTTTTGTTTTGTTGTAAACACATGAGTATTTCTCAAGAGAATTTTCACTTTTTTTATAGTGAGTTTAGCTTTTTATTATTATTATTATTACTTTTAAGTTATTGAGTCTTATCTTTGCAAACATGCTTTATTCTGCTTACATGGCATTGTTTTAACATTGAACTTCAAATTATAGAGTCAAAAAGCATGAAAAAAATCAAGAATATGTTTTGTAGAATTTAAGCTGTGATTTTTTTTCTCATTCAAAATCATCATCAGCTGTTTGTAGTAATAAGGGCGGCGGGGCTGCGTCCCCCAATACCCCAGCCGCCGGCTCGGCTAGCTTATGCCCCAAATAATTACACGGACACTGTATTCTTTTAAACACTGCTCTGGCCCATTTCTAATCATCTGTGTAGCGCCCCTAGGTGCGCTTACCGGGAAGATTCTAGCCTAAGTCCATCCTGGGTCGGAGCTTCATAGCGTGCGTCTTCCCTGGAGCAGGTAGCATGGCGTCTCTCTCTGAGGTGTCTGCTCTGGAGAGGAGAGCTGCGGAGTCTGACCTCACTTCCTCTTCCTCCTGGCATTCTGTTCTGTCTACTCCTCCCACCTATCTTCTAACCAATGAAATGGGCTGAGGCAGTTCCTTTATTGCTTAGCCAATGAAATCAACAGATTGATATATGACACTCCCACATCAGCTGTTGGCTGTCAGACACATGGAAATGATTCAGAATAATATGGGAAGCAATTTCCATCACTATACTAATTTATGAGGAAAATTAGTAAATGTGCATCCAGGAACACAGTCCTTGATCAGTTCCTGTAGTGGTTGATGTCTAAAAGTGGAATGACGGTGTGTATGAAAGGAAACTACCATTTATACCCTTAAAGGAGCAGCTATTGGTTGGGCTAAGAGAATGGAGTGAAGTTGTTGAAAGTTGGAGAGCAGAGACACTGGGTTTTCCAGTGGCAGAAAGATCCTCTAGACTGTCACTGTCGTAATATCAAAAATAGAAAAGCTACCTAAGGAGTCTATGAATCTTACAAGAAGTTCCAAGCAGACTGTTCAAAGCATGAATTGCACTCTTTCACTTGACTGATGAGGTTTAGTAAGAGTGATAAAGAGGCTTCCAGTACACAGGCAGCTTTTACTGCAATGCAAATGAGCCAAGAGATGTTCAGTCTTGAAAACAAAACTGTTTCCCATATTCATTCTTGCCTAGGAAGGAAAAAAAGATTATGAAAACGAGACATGGTTTCAGGTCAAAACCCAAGTGCTTCCTGTAAAATACAACCTCAGAATAAGTATCAAAACAAAGGTTTAAATTTTTGGAAGCCTTAGAGCATCTTAAGGTTGTATTTCCCAGACATTCTCAGCAGTCAGAACAGGTTCAGGAATACATTAAGAATGTGCTTCCTATAACCTCTCTTCTAAGCAAAACGGCTTTTAAGAATCTTATCACATGGTGACTGGTTCAATTCCAGCATAGAGATGATTTAATTTAGAAAGATTTCTTATTCACTTAACCACTTACTAATTTATGGTAAATTCACAACACTTTAAAAAAGATTTATACTTACTTATAATACAAAAGCAAGAGACAAATCAGACGACAGAGGTCTTTAGTTTTCCAAGTTATTATGAGGAAGCTGTTTATTTGCAAACACATGTTGTTTTATTGGGAAGGAAACGAAGGTGGCATTTCATGTGACTCTAAAAACCCCCAAGAAGCATTCCCAGCCTATAGAGTGCGGCCTCCAAATAGAAGCAGAAATGAGGTATCTAAGGATCTCAGAAAGCCTATCCATGGCTGCTAGACTTCATTTGCCTACCATCTGGGCTGGTCCTATGGGTAGATGATCTGCCATCACTCCACAGCTTTCAGATTAAAAGAAGCTGCATCTGAGTCACTATACTGGTTCAATTGCCATTGGAGAACTAACCACGGGGAAGGGGAGAAACAAATACCAGACAATGACTTCTTATATGCAGCCTTGACATTTCATTTAAATTCAAATTACTTAAGATATTGTCATCTTCGAGATGATCACAAGATGCTCGGCTGTGTCTGCCATCAGGGTGTTGGGTATATGTCATACTTAAAATTGGCTTTTCATTTTATAATACGCTTTAAGGGGCCTGAGGAAAGAATGGAAACTTCTTAGACTGAAAGGAAACATTTGTAATATATTTTGGTCAATACATGCCTGTATGTTGGACAGATTTTGTTCTAGCCTTTCTTGATAATATCCAACTGCTGTAAGGTTGTAGATGAAGGAACATAATTGATCCTGGGTCCTCTGATCCTCAGGGTGTACAGCTATTTAAAAATTCTGACCATGTTGAAAAGCCAAAATTGACTTAAGACTGTTTTCTTTTCTTTCTTTCTTTCTTTCTTTCTTTCTTTCTTTCTTTCTTTCTTTCTTTCTTTCTTTTCTCTCTCTCTCTCTCTCTCTCTCTCTCTCTCTCTCTCTCTCTCTCTTTCTTTCCCATTCAAAAATTTACACTTCCTCCTTTCCTCCCATTACCCTCCCGCTCCCCCACTCACCCTCTTCCCTTCCCCTCTTTTCTTTTTTTTTTTTTCAAGTTTTATTACTTTATTGAGTTTTTGAGATAAGGTCTATTTTTTTAATCTTTTTTTTATTGAGAAAATGAGAAAAAAAAACAAGTTTCCACCTCCTCCCAGCCTCCCATTTCCCTCTCCCTCCTCCCACCCTTCTCCCCCTCCTCCCACCCTTCTCCCCCTCCCCCGACTCCTTTCCCCCTCCCTTTCCAGTCCAAAGAGCTGTCAGGGTTCCCTGCCCTGTGGAAAGTCCTAGGTCCTCCCCCCTCCGTCCATATCTAGGAAGGCGAACATCCAAACTGGGTAGGCTCCCACAAAGCCAGCACATGCAGTAGGATCAAAACCCCTTGCCATTGTCCTTGGCATCTCATCAGCTCTCATTGTTCGCCATGTTCAGAGAGTCCAGTTTTATCCCATGCTTTTTCAGTCACAGCCCAGCTGGCCTTGGTGAGCTCCCAATACATCAGCTCCGCTGTCTCAGTGGGTGGTCCCGACTTCTTTGCTCTTGTTCTCCCTCCTTCTGCTCCTCATTGGGACCTTGGGAGCTCAGTCCAGGGAACCCTGCCCTGTGGGAAGTCCAAATCCCTCCCGCCTATGTCCAGGCCTAGGAACCTTTGCAAATAGACTAGGGTCCCAAAAATCCAGTACATGCAGTAGAAACAAGTCACAGTGCCTTTATCAATAGTTTCTCAGTCTGCCCCCATTGTCAGCCACATTCAGAGTCCTGTTTGATTGCATGCTCATTCAGTCCCGGTCCAGCTGGATTTGGTGCCTCCCATTAGAACAGACAGGCATACTGTCTCAGTGGGTGACCAGCCCCTCACGGTCCCTTGCTCATCTTCTCCCTCCTTCTGCTCTTCAACTGGACCTTGGGAGCTCAGTCCGTTGCAGCATTATTCGTAATAGGCAGAACCTGGAAACAACCTAGATGCCCCTCAATGGGAGAATGGATAAAGAAAGTGTGGAATATATATACATTAGAGTAGTACTCAGTGGTAAAAAAATAATGGCATCTTGAATTTTGCATGCAAATAGATGGAAATAGAAAACACTATCCTGAGTGAGATAACCCAGACCCCAAAAGATGAATATGGTATGTACTCATTCATTACTGGACTGTAGCCATAAACAAATGATATTAAGCCTATAGTTCAGAAGCCTAGAGAAGCCAAATAACAAGGTGAACCCAAAGAAAAACACATATAGATCCTTCTGGAAATTGGAAGCAAACAAGATTGCCATGCAAAATTTGGAAGCATGGGGGTGGGGGTAGGGGTGGGACCGGGGTTGGAGGAATGAGAGAGGGGGAGAGAGAAGGGAGAAAGGAAAGACAGGAGAGAGCTTGGGGGAGTGGGAGGGTGGAGATGGAAGAAGGGTGGATATAGGAGCAGGAAAGAAGATAATCTACATTAAGGCAGCCATTTTAGGGTTGGCAAGAGACTTGGCTCTCGAGGGGATCCCAGGTGTCCATGGGGATGTCCCCAGCTAGGTTCTTGGGCAGTAGAGCAGAGGGTGCCTGAACTGGCCTTGCCCCACTATCACACTGATGATTATCTCGAATATCACTATAGAATCTTTGTCCTGCGACAAATGGAGATAGAGACAAAGACTGTTTTCAAGAGGGAATTCTAGTTGATGCTGTTTGTGTAAATAGACCAATGGAAAGATTTAAGTCTCCTTGGCCTATTTCTGCAGTTTGTGCTATTAGTTCTTCAGTGAAAAGCAAAGAAGAGACACACAGACTGAAATCTGTTTGAGATGGAAAAAGATCATATATTTTTTTGAGGCTTCTTGATTCACCAGCTCATATATCAGACACAATGAGTCAAGGCACTTTTGTAGGAGCTATCCTGTTTACAAGAACTGTATTTTAATCTATAGTCCTCATGAAAATTCAATTTGATCCGGTGAAATTAAATGCATTATAAGCAAAATTAAATACAGTGTTCTGTATTTAATAGTGTGAGTCCTTGAGAAGCTAGGTATAAGAAATAGGGTTAAAATGCAAATAAATAAGAGAAGTCTTTGACTTTGAATTGAGTGTACTGTAGAGAAAGAAGACAGGTAGGTGGAGTATATACAAAGACAGATTTACGATGGATACCTGTTAAGCTAGTTTAGCTCAGACCTCAATGTGAGGACTGATTTCCTGAAGAACTGCGAGCCAGGGAAGCAGGAGCTTGCTGGGTGATCATGGTTAGAGCTTGTCTCCTACAGAGGTCAACAAGCATCCAGTGCATGGGGTACATGAAGTCTGATGATAACTCCACAGCACTATGACCTTGCAGATAAAGATGAAACTCAAGAAAATTATGATGTGGAAGCTAAGGTTTGCAAACTGATAAGAAAAGATGCTGAAGAAATTTGGAGTAGTGGTGGTATTTTAGAAATCCCTCTAATGTGTCTGTGGAGACATATTGAAAGTGTCACAAACTTCTAGGAGGATTTCAGAGTCAGGGCAGACCCGGGTAGTAATTTCAGAGGCAGTACGGACTCTGGTAGTCACAATCCCTCTTATTGGTTTCACTGCGGCTCGTTGGTCACCCCAACCTCTCTTTCCATATGTTTCACTCGTCTCATGGAAATTTCTGCCAACTCTTTTCATACACACTTAGCTAGGGACAAAGGGAATTTTCATGTTGGAAATCCATGTATGAATCAAGTAATTTGTTTTAAGAAGTATTCTTTCCCAGGCCCCAGTTTCCTTCCCTATATTTTTTTTTTCAGGTTAGATTTTCTCTGCTGTTAACAGATCCATAATAAAAGCTTGATTGCTACTCTGGACTCTACATGTTGCCTCCGTTTAATAAAATACCATGGATAAATGGTGTTTTGCACCTATTTTTCCAGCTACTTGAGAGGTTGAGGCAAGAGGATTATTGGAGCCCAAGTATTCAAGATCCACTGTGGGCAACATGGCAAATTTCCAGCTCAAAAAGTCCAATAAAATAAACAGCAAAAACCTACTGACCTCAAAATGGGCAAGGTGGAAATTTAGAGTATTACCAATAACAAATAAAATACAGAAAGATAGAGCCTGACAGTGTTACTCATCAGGGAATTCTCAACACAAAACACTTGTTATCTTGTAGTCTTTGGATGGCTGGAGAGATTTAAGAAGGAATTCTGTATAATAAGATCTAAGGGAACATTATACCTTATGCCATAAATTATCCAAATCATAATAATAATTAGTTATAAGTGTTTTTATTTTTCTTTTTTATTGAGAATATCATAAATATGCATAGTGAAATATGATTATACACACACATATATATATTTCTCCCTCCAGCTTCTACATAGTTATCTCAAAGTTTCCCCTTATATGATTAAGCAGCTTTACATAAACTGGGGTCATCCTGGAAGAGGGAATCTCATTCGAGGAATTACCCCAATCAGATTAGCCAGTGGGTACGTGTGTTTTATAATTGATGTGGGAAGCCTCAGACTACTATGGGTGGAGCATGCCTTGTGCAGGTGTCCTTTGTTGTATGAGAAAGCAGACTAAGTGAACAAGCAGTGAAGAGCAAACTAATAAATACAGCTCCAGCATGGTCTCTTCTTCAGTTCCTGTCCCAACTTTCCTCAGTGGTGGGAGCTATAACATGAAATAAACATTTTATTTCTTGGGGTTGGTTTTGGCCAATGTTTTATCACAGTAACAGAAAAGCATGCTAGGGCACCCTCCCAATTTCATGCTTGTTAGTTTGCTTTTAGTAACACCCTAATTCCAGTTCGGGCTGAACATATGCAAACTCTTTTTAAACTTTGGTTGAGGCAGACATTGTATTGTAAGTGAATCTTTAACACACTTAGTCAGAAATGTCTGACCTAGACTTTAATCAGGAAAGCATATACCTTATTTCCACACATCCTTGAGATATCAGAACTTTACAGTCTAACCACAGCATGTAAGGTAACAGAATATGTTAGATCCTGGTGCTGCATTGATCAGGTTCAAATACTGATTCCACCACTTATCAGGTGTGTGACATTTAACAAGTCTCCTGCTTTCTCTGTGCTTTTAGTAAGCTGAAAAAAGAAGTGAATGAATAGCTCTCTACCTGTTTGTAATAGGATTAAATGAGCTGATATCTGTCATGAACTTGGAGCAGATTCTAATCAGAATAAAGTCAACACATATTCCCGAATGCTTGATTACCTGTTCAGTTATTTAAAATGATGTGTTTGATTTTCCTTAAGCTGTGAGGTTAGTTTGCTCCTCTGAATACTGGTGAAGAAGACTAATGGATAAAAGGGTCAAAGTGTAAGGAAGACATCACTGAGAGTGAGGAACACGATTTAATAGGAGGTCCAAAAATAACTTCTACTTTCTTATTCTACAAAGGAGGTCTTGTTTGGATGCCAGAAAGAGGCATATTTACCAGTTCACTTTTTAAAATAGTGATATGAAATTAAAATGTGGATGTCATTTTATAAAACCAAACTGATAAATCTTTTTAATCTGGCATTTAAAATTATTTATTACCAGAACTAGAATCAAGGTCTTTACTAGTCAGAACACCCATTGTTCATTATAACAAATTTCAGAACTTATTTTTTTTTGATATATACACAGGGGACTAGAACTTTAAGAGAGTTTATTGTGTGTGTTTATTTAGCCCAAGATAAAATAAGTACTCATGTTTTATATAAACATTAAAGAAAACAGTCGTAAAGAAAACAACTGTTAAATACATGTCATACCTCAATCACTTCTGCGTGAATAACAGTGGTCAAGGGCGGATAAATAGTACGTATCTTCCAGGCTTTGAACTGAGGGAGCAAGGGCTGTAACCACAGAGTTTCAATTTCTAGTCATGACCATCTACTCCTTCTCTGCTGTAGTGCTTGCTATGAGGTCACCGAGTCCTTAAAAATGCGAGTTCCTTAGCAAGGAAGGAATGGAATTCATTTGTCTGACATAGCACTTAGAGCATGGTTCTCAGTTTTCAGAAACTAGTTTTGTTTTTTTATCCTAAGAACTGGACAATGCCGCTTTTGCCTGTGAAGAATCGTGTCAGTTGCTGGTAGAGTTAATTTTAATAACATTGGACAATGCTCAAATGTACAGTAGGCTTTGTACAGTACTTCAGTTTCATATTTATGAATGGTACTATGAATCCTTCCAATTAAGGCTTTCTTCATTTTTTTCATTCTCAGCCTCCTTAAATTTTAAGTTATGAGTTTCATATGTGAGATCATTAACCTGGGATTCTGTCTTCTTGCATTTGGCTAAATTGGCCTTAAGTCCTTAAATTTCAGTAGGAAAGCATCTCCTAAATTAATAGGCCCAAAGCAGTTAAGCCATAAATTGATTTTATTTTTATTAGTTATTGAATTATATGGATTATGCTGCAAAATTAAGTAGTGCTTTAAAATGATGGCCTATATTTTCTACCATTCCCTAACTAACATAAACTTCTTGCTTTACTTTACCAATTTTCCTCTAAGCACTTGCAAGGGAATATTGAATTTCTTTCATTTTAATAAATCTATTAAGACAGGAATGATGGTTGAAATATATTTATTTCTCTCAGTTTAAGTCTGCTTTATTCGTAGCTTAACTGATAAAGTTAAAATATCATTATTTGGTTTTGTTCCCTTCTTTGTCGGCTATAATATAATAAGCATTCTGCAATTTCATGGAAATTTAGGCAACAATTGAAGGGAGGCTGGGTGGCTGTTTCTTAAGAGCTGTCCTTAAGATGTTACATAAAAATGGCAGTCATATGTTAAAACTCTAATAGGAATTAGGATTTGGAGAGCTCCTTCGCACAGTGAAGTTTGTAATTCATAGTCTTACAGATACATGTTTTTATGTGTGCTCGGAGTCACCATGAACTGGGAGATGGTTTTCCAAATAATGAAATGCAACTCCATCACTCATATTGTCTGAGGCACAGACAGGTTTTGTGTTTTTATTTCACATCTCATAGTTTTCTATCAATCTAAATTAGAATCATTTAACAATATACTTCTATCACGTATTTTCCAATCTGTTATATTTCTGTCATATAAATATATACATGAATATGTCATAGATATTTTAAACTAATTATAATAAAACGGTATGAATGCACTTACACCCAGTGTAAAAGAAATTAGCAGCAACACTGAGACTGACTTCTCCCCTAAGAATTCAGTATTGTTCTCTTTCCATCCTTTCCCAATGATCTCTAAATTAATTTATTTCTTTAGTCTCTCCTTTCTTCTAAATTTCCTACAAACATTTGAGAATAAAGTGTAAAATAAAGATAATATATAATTTCAGCTGTATTTGGGGAATTTGCTTAATAGGTATATTGGTCCTGACCTTTCTAATTCTACATTAATTTTTGAGGTTTATTCATGTCAAAGTGTGAAATTAAGGACCATTTTTTCAGCACTGTACATGTGTGCAATATGTGGAATACATCTACATCCGTGGGCAATTTCAGAAGATTGTGTGGACCAACAGGAAAATATGAGTGGGTAATGGAGTGGTGATGAAATTAAAACATGTGACATGCCCATGTGACATAGTGGAATCCATCATGCTGTACAACAGGCAAGCATCAATTAAAAAGCAGACATTTATTGCTGGCAATGAGCATTCCTGGTCTTTTTAGTTTGAACATTTCTTTTTTTTAATCTTTATGGAAAACAGATTCTTTTCACATACAATATATCCCAACTATACTTTCCCCTCCCTCAACTTCTTCCATCAATCTCCTCTCCTCCAAGCCTCCCCTATCCTCCAGATCCACTCCTCTACTTTCTCTTCAGAAAAAAAGCAGGCCTCCAAGACATAACAACCAAAGAGAACTAAATAAGATATAATAAGACAATACAAAAGCTCTCACATGGAGGCTAGATAAGACAACCCCCCAAAATGGAAAGGAGTCCAAAGATCAGGCAAAAGAGTCAGAGATGCACCTGCTCTCACTCTTAGGAGCTGTGGTCATTCGAATGTAATTGGACCCCATAAGATCAAAGGGAGTGGCCATATAAGGAGGTGTGGATTGTTGAAGTATATGTCTCACTGTGCAGGTGGGCTTTGATGTCTCCTACACTCAAGTTATACTAAGTGTCATATTTCACTTCCTGATTCCTGCATATCACAATGTAGAACCATGAACACCATCTCCAGTACCCTGCCTGTTTGAAGGTCTGCCATGTCCTGTCAGGATAACTGACTAAACCTCTAAACTGTAAGCCATGCTAATTAAATGTTTTCCTTTATAAGAGTTGAGTGTGGTCATGCTTCACAATAATAGAAACCCCAACAATGCTCTGGGACAATTGTCTGTACCCTGCCACTTGTATATTAAATAAACAATGATTGACCAGTAGCCAGGCAGAAAGTATAGGTAGGGTGACCAGGCAAGAACTACAGGAGGAACTATATATAGTTGTGACAATGAAAATTATTGGAAAAAGGAAGTTTTAGTCTGCAGTCCTCACCCAGACACAGAGCAAACAAGATGTGACTGCCTCACTGAAAAAGATATCAAGCCACGTGGCTAACATAGACAAGAATTATGGGCTAATATTAGTTATAAGAGTTAATAAGAAGCCGGAGCTAATACACCAATCAGTTTAAGGATGTGACTGCCTCGCCAAGAAAGGTACCAAGCCACGTAGCTAACACAGACAAGTATTATGGGCTAATATAAGTTATAAGAGTTAATAAGAAGCCTGAGCTAATACACCAATCAGTTTAAGGATGTGACTGCCTCGCCAAGAAAGGTACCAAGCCACGTGGCTAACACAGACAAGTATTATGGGCTAATATAAGTTATAAGAGTTAATAAGAAGCCTGAGCTAATAGGCCAATCAGTTTATAATTAATGTAGGCATCTGTGTGTTTAATTGGGATTAAACAGATGTGGGACTTGGTGGGACAGAAACCTTAGGCAACACAACAAATATAGGAGTCCTACAAAAAAACATCAATATAATAAACATAGGGACCTGGTGCAAAACCCTGAAGGCTCCAGGCTAGCTGCTTTAATCCTGTAAGCCCACGTATACCCTAAAAAGTTGATTCAGTTGGCCATGTTCTCCAAGTGTCCTCTATCCTCTCAGACTCCTATAGTCTTTCCTCCACCCTTGAGTAGGGTACCCCAATCTCTAAGGGGAGGACCTGAGGACATCTTAAAATTAGAGTTTCTCTTTCTTAATAGTGCCTGGCTGTTAGTCTCTGCACTGTCTTCCATTTTCTCCCAGAAGAAACTTCTCTGATGAATGATCAAAGCACCAATCTATGCATACAGTAGAATATTATTAGTACTAATTTTACTGATTTTTTTTGCAGTTGTGTTTGGTTCTATTCTAGGTCTCTGGGGACCTAGTTTTTGGTTCCTGGATATTCAGGGATTGTAGGGAATGCACTTTGTCAGAGCATGGGCCTCAAGTTAAAACAAACATTGGTTGATTACTCCCCAAACCTACCATCGGCACAGCACATCTTGCATACAATATAAATTACACATTGAGGGTTTGTGGATAGGTTGATGCCCAGGTTTCTCTTCCCATACTCTGCAGAGTACTTTCTCATGCCAAAGTGACAGAATGTAGTGGTGGTGACTCCATGCAGGCACCAGCTCGACCTCTCTGACTTCAATGAACTCTGTAGGTATTTTGCTCAGTGGTTTGCTGTGAACATTCTGGCACATATTATGAATTCAAATTTCCCTTAAGCAGGGTAAATTTGCTTGTGAGTATATGTACATTTTATTCTTTTTAAGGGATACCTCATGGATTTAGGCTGTAATATTTTTTTTTACATTAAAATTGTCTCCTTGCTGACAATATATGTAATTATAATGGGAAATTTACTCTGGACTATCCCCTGTCTGAAGAAAGCATTACTTCTAAATAGAATACTGCTGAAGCCTCTTTACTCAGCATGCTTGGCTTAAATGGACAGGAGAGGGTCATTTGTTTGGTAATTTATCAACAATATCATTGTCAGAGAATTCAGTGAATATGTTCCAGAGCCATCTATCATCATCAAAAACTCTTTATTTAGTTGCTGTGCTGCTGCCTTTCCCTGACAGTGCTCTTGTTTCTTTTCCTAATTGTATGGTATTGATCGACCTAAACTTTAAATGTCAGCTATGCTTTTGTTCTTGGACTTGCCATTCAATTCGTTGTCTCCTGAGGATGTTCTATGAACTGGTCTCATATGCTTAGATTCCCCAAGGTGAGGCCACCTTAGTTAAAGAATAGGGGGATCATTCCTTCTGAAAGCTTCACAAATAGCCCCAATTTTAAGTGCCCGAACAATTATCCATTTTTTCTCATTTAGTGTTTTCTTTTCATCGTTCCCCCATATTATCTACTAACTTCCCCTATTCCATTACTTAAGCCAGAAACAAGCTTTAGAGTATTGATCAAAATATCTTTAGTCGGGACTTATGTATGAAGAGATGCCTAGAATCTATTATCTAATAAGGTTACATATGGAGAGTGACACAGATGCATCTCCTTAAGCCTATGGGACACAAAACAAAACAAAAGATATAAATATAGGAAAGGGGCCTGGCAAGAAATGGAGAGAGATAAAAGTATGTAGGAAATAAGAGTAATCAGATTGTATTACAAGGTATATGAAATTGTCAAAAATAAATTTAGTCAATATAAAAGTTGATATATTTATACATAGATAGATGATAGCTAGCTAGCTAGCTAGATAGATAGACAGACAGATAGCTGGGGTAAATATAAGGCAAAGAATTCGTGAATATAAGAACTTCAATTAAAAGCACAGTCACTTTCTCAATGTAGAAATTCACAGAAATGGAGGGGTTCAAGAGAGCCTTAATGGTCATGGGGATATATAGGTTGGAGAGATACATCTAGGGACAGAGTTTCTAGATACCTGGCATTCTGAATTTAGGGAGGACAGCTCCAAATAGATGTAGATCTGGGTCAGAGCAACAAATGAAAAAGTAGTTGAAAAAAAAAAAAGAATGGACCATTTGGAAAAGAATTTGTTCTAAATGAAAGTAAGTTTTGCTTTACAATGGCATGAATTCAGTCCCCAGCAGGTTTATTAGCTGACAGAAAGGGAAAGGTCTTCATGTGAGCTTAGACTGAAAGTGATTCATAAATGTCCAAAGAATGAGAAGTATCTCAGTTGGTTGGTCTGCATCTGCTGACTTAGAGACAGAGTCTATTACTGTGGAAGCAGATGGCAAACCAACAGAGAAGGGGAATGTTTGCCATGTTGCACAACTCCCACAAAATCATCTAAGGAATTCTTAGGGCCTCTGCTTTTCCTTCTATGCTGACAAGAGATGTGGGTTTATGTCCTCCACAAGTGTTTTTATATAAATTCCTGTTCAGAAGACTTATCTTGTAATGAGTCTCTTTTGACTAGTTGGTTGGAAAAACAATGAGGGTAACCATTTAATATTTATTAAATTTGCAGGTAGCATTCAATGTCTTCTTGTTTTTATTGCTCAGTGGCACTTTTCAATTTATTGTAGGTTATGCTTTTTAAGGTTTTTCATTGAAATATAATTTAATCACTCCTCTTTTGCTTTTCTCCCTCCTGCCCCTCCCAGATACCAACTTCTAACCCCTCTCATGTCCCACCACAACTAGCAACTGAGAGTCTATATTTCTTTGATTATTATAGTTACATGCATGCATCTTTGAATTCGTATATACAAAGAGATAAAACATACTAAAATCATTTTGTTGGTTGTGTGTATATGATTTCAGAGCTGCCCCTCTGCATTGGACAGCCAACAAGAGTCCTTGTCCCAGAGAAATGCCAATCTCCTACCTTAGCAGTCAACAGTTATCATTAGTTTGTATAGTGGTGGGACCCTGCAAAATTTTCCCCATTCTATATCAACATATCTACTGATATTGTCATTGTTATAGTCTTTATTTTTATGTAGCCATTCCTAGGAGAAACTGTTTCACAACAAGCTTCCTGATACTCCGACTTTTACAATCTGTTTTCTCTTTTGCAAAGGTCCCTGAGCTATAGATGCAGAAGTAGTGATAAATATGAATCCCTTGTGGTTGGGCTGCTCATAATCAATTGACTTCTGCATTATGCCATCAAGGAAGCTGTCTTTAAAATAAATAGAGACTACCATAGACTGTTTTGTTCATAAGCCAGATGTCTTTGAGGAAATCAAATTGTTTGGAAAACACCCTCTAATAGAGTCAAAAACACATTTCCTGAGATGTCACAAGGTGTATATTCCTTGTGTAAGCTGAAGATGAATGTGACAAGGGGTTGAGCTACAAGGTCTGTGAAAACGAAACATGTCTTGAAGTCATTTTAAAAATTCACTTTTGAAAGATAGCTTAAATTTTTCATTCCTATTTCAGAATAGTGATGTAATAGTACTAATGCTGTTTTGCTAATTATTTATAGATTTAGTATAAAATAATTAAATTTATGCAAAATTAATCAAGACATATAAAACCAATATTTTGACCATTACTGGAAGTTCTTTGTTATCTTAAAATGATACTAACTTTAAAGCGATGTACTGGAAATTTAAAGGAGTACTGAGCTCCTTTATTCTGCTGAATAGAAATTAAGTTAATTTAGTAGATGTTTAGAGTTTAGGAGTCAACCGTGATTCTTCAAAATTTTCAATTTATTCTAACAGACCATAAAAACAAATATTGTATTTATTTTTTTACTTTTAGTGGTTGACTTTCATTTGAAAATAATTAGTATTGTTTTTTAAATTTTTTTTTTATTTTCAGTTTCATTGTAAAGAAATCATCTCATAGTAACTTTGTTTTCCTTTGTATTTGGCAAAATCTAGTTAATAGTATGTAGCCTCTTTTATACTTGCTGTAGAGTAAGCTTTGGTGTTTCAAGTAACTTGGTCATCAAAACAGGAGTCCTCCTTCTGAAAAGGATAGGAAATTAAGGAATGTTTTCTGGGAAACTATATTATTGCACCAAAGCAGAGACATTTGCCAAGCACCAATTGTGTGAGGCCCTCATAGGCCAGTGTAGCTCCCTCCAACACTGAAAGATATTGGAAAATGTGAGGGTAGTGGATGAGTATAGTTTAGCACTTACTGGTTCAAAGAATCAACTACAGTTCCTTTTCTTAGTTTATTTTTCCCTGAAAACCTGTTGTTTTTAATTTTCTGAGAACTGGTGACCCACTGTGATTAAACAACATCCCTTAATCAGAAGACAATAATTAGAAGGTTGGAGCCTGCATGATTCTTACACATTCAGAAAGATACACAGCATGGATGAGAACTCACAAGTAAAGCCTTCTGCTCTCCCTGTTATCTGTTATCTGAAGCAGTTTGCAGTTTTCATTCATCATTTAGTAAACAGCAATGTAAGTATGTATCACAATGCAGTCCTGCACACAGCTACCGTGACATGGCAATGGTATACGAAGAATAAAAAAATCAATAGGTAGTTGACATAAAATCTTTCAAACAGTGTGCTTATCAGGAAGGGAAGCCATAGTAGCCTGTTGTTTTCCTTCAACTTCACTTGTAAGTTGACACAAAAATGGTCTTCTAATCACGATCATCAAACATCCATCACCTTCTATCACAGCATGCATACCAAACAAGAAGGTACTCTGTTCATAAGTGTTAATCCTGTCATGCAGGGGTTTTTGGGGGTAAAGTATTTAAGAATTTGTGGTTATTGGCATCTATACTTAAACTCTTGCATACTAATGCCCTACTCAAGAGCTGTTTTCTCTGATGTTTAGCAAACTTTTAGAGGAAAAATGATATGAATGTGTTCTCTTGATTCTTTCACCTTATTTGTTCTTTTATTACAATTTGAGATTTTCATCCTTATTCTTTGCCTGAAATGTGTGATTAAATTTTGCATTTATTAACTTTCTGCACCTTTGTTTCTCTTTGAGAGCATTTTTGATTCCTAGTCTACTGCCAAGTTATTTGTTAATCTTATGAGCTTCTCTTCTAATTTCCCTCCTTGAATAAAGAACTCTCACCTTTGTCCCCGTCTGTTTATCTGCACAGTACATCCAATAAAAAAGTGTGTCTTTTACCATCAGTGTAGCAAGATACACAGCCGTAGACTGATGATGAGGCCTCTACCGAACACCAGATCCAAATATTCAAATAATCATTCTGTACCATAATGCTCCACAGATAGGCCTGATATTCTCCAAAATGAAGTGATCCTATAGACAAATATGTTAGTGGTGATTGCAAGTGAGTGTTAAAAAATCATTTCTGCTAAACTAAACAAAACAAAGCAACTCCAAATGACAACAACAAAACCTTACTCACCCAATCAACCAAACAAACTAAAAGGTAAATATAAAACATCATCTTTCAAATAATTTTGTACTTCAACTTTAAGAATGGAACTGTACTTTCCCTAGTATATAAGACAAATTGGCTGCCCTAATTTTATTTTTGTATCTTCTTAAATAAATTCTTTATAAGTTATTGGTAAGTTAACTAATATTTATAAGAATTCACCCACCTCTCTGACTGCAACACTGTTTCCTTTCTTTTATAATTCCAGTAATTTAAATTTAGCATAAATTTAACATTTCTTATGCTGTAGTCTCAGCCCATGCAGTTACACACTGTAGGTGCTGTCAGAGTGAAAATAGTACAATGGCGCTTCCTATTCATATTTTTAAATGGATCTCTAGACAAAGGCAGGTGCATATATTCTAGTTTGCATTTTATACAGAATGTAGTATGGACTAGCTCCTTTTCTTCTACTCAAAGTTAAATACTTTGCTCTCATACTTCATACAAACTGCTAAATATCCAAAGCAATAAATTAAATCCAGACCCCTTTCACTTAGAATTGAGCAATGTGTGCAATGATGCCTCTACCTGAAAAAACAGCTTCTGTATTATGTACCAAGGGAACACTTGATTTCTCTTCATATTTCCATTTTGTAGAAACTCCAAGTCCTGTCCCTGAGATGTCGGATATTTTTCTCTACTGCATCATCTATTGTTCATATTTACAACACAGCAAATAACTGCATTGGCAGTATATGTGCTGCTTCCTTGTACACTACTAACCTTGAATTCCGAGAACTTGCATTTATGCTTATTATGCATGCTTATTGACCATAGTTTACATGGAAACTTCCTTACATGGGAGAATATATGTGTAGTTTTGAAATGGGATAGTGACTGACATTTATAAAAGCTTTTTAAATGAATTTATATAAGCCTTAGAATCTTTATTTAAATGCAGTATTTAATTGACAATTTTGTCCATTTAAATGTCGTTTATAAATCCAACCCTCCATTCCCTGTGGGCTCCATGGAACCCTGCCATACTTCCTGTGCCCAAACTTGGGGAACATAGGAGCTGCCAGCAGGGAACTTGCCAGCTAGCCCTCAATTCACCCTGCCCCCAATCCGCAGTTCCCTGCGAGCTCTGTGGAACCCTGCAAAACAATGCAAACATTACAAAACCCTGCAAAAACAGCCTGTGACAATACTGAGTGGACCTAAGAACCTGCTTCAAAACTGAATGGACCTAAGAGCCACAGCAAGGATTGGATCAAGAAGCCAAGGCACTGCTGGCCTCATTTGAAGGAAGAGATGGGTAGGCTCAAATGCAAGAATTCCTGCAACATCTTTAAAAACAGCATGGTAACACCAGAACCCAGTGGACACACAACAGAAAGACTTTATCACCCTAACCCAGAAGATGTAGAAGAAAACGACTTTAAATGATGGAGACCTTTAAAGAGAAAGTGAAAAGCTCCCTTAAAGAAATAAAGAAGACAAATAGAAAGCTGGAAGAAATTAATACATCCCTCAAAGAAAGCCAAGAAAACCAAGAAAAAGCAATCAAATGGGTGAAAGAAACAGTTGAAGACTTGAGTACTGAAATAGAGGTAATAAAGAAAACACATACTGAGGGGACCAAACCTAAGAATAATAGGGGTAGAAGAAGGAGAACTCCAGCTCAAAGGCCCAGAAAATATACCCCAAAAATTATTAAAAAAAAAAGTTCCCCAACCTAAAGAATCCAAGTACACATCAAAAAATCATCCACCATGATCAAATAGGCTTCATCCCAGAGATGCAGGGCTGGTTCAACATACAAAAAAAAAAATCTGCGGAGTGGCAGAGCCCCCACCCGCAGAGGCCGTCCTCTGGACGCCGGGGAGCCGCAGGATTTCACATCAAAAGAAGACAGAACCTTGTGCCAGCCCGCCCAAGCCTCTTGCTGGTGCTTTTAGGGGCCCCAGGTCCGAGACTCTGACCTTCACTGCACGAGTGAGGGTCTCTAGGATTCCCACAGCCCGAGAACCATCCAGCTGTGTGAATCCCGGGTGCTGTTCCACCTGAGAGTGAGGACTGGCTGGTTAGCAACAAAACAAGAGCCCTCTGGGGCCTCTGGCAGAGGCCCGAAGCTGGAACCATCAGGGAATATGAGTGAGTTTTGGCATAAACTGGGCTGTTGCGTGGTAGAGAAGCCCCAGCCGAAGAAGAAGAGAAGACAGATTGACTGCACCATGATTGGGGAACCAATGAATTTTGTCCACTTGACTCACATCGGCTCGGGAGAGATGGGGGCAGGAGATGGACTTGTCATCTCATCAGCAGCAGATGAGATCCAAGGGAAACCGGGACAGACCATGGAGCAGTTCTAGGGCCTTGTAACTCCCACAGGCCTGGCTCTGTAGTCTTGGCGTTCCCATTCCTTGTCCAGCCCAGAAGAAATGCTGCCCACATCAGATCCCTTCCACAACCAGTGACCCAAGGGCCCCACCTCGACCCCCTTCCTAACAAGTGCCTCCAACAGCATGGGGGCTGGACTCCCTCTCCTCCCTCTGGCCTCTGCCCCTCCTGGAGATGGGCTCAAGGCAGCAGGACTGACCAAGTGACTACTGGTGGGCCAGAGGAGTTTAAACTTTTTGCCTATACTTTTTAAAGGAGGCAGGTAGGTGAGGGGACCACAGCTGCCTCCCTGCCCTCTTTCCTTCTGGAATGAGCACTGCAGAGGCCAAGGGGCGGGGTTACCGCTGCCCTGTACACGCTGGATTTCAGTTGAAAGCTCACAGCTCTCCACATCTCTGACGGCACCAGGGTCTTGCTCCAGTTAGGCCTCTAATCCCGTGCTTCTGTAGTATTAATAGCTTCCCAGAAATATTCTTTTTTTAAATTAATATTTTAATTAAAAAATCTATCAATGTATCCCATCATATAAATAAACTGAAAGAAAAAAAACAAATGATCATTTCATTAGATGCTGAAAAGCATTTGACAAAATTAATTATCTCTTCACGATAAAGGTCTTGGAGAGATTAGGGATATAAGAATCATATCTAAATATATAAAAGCAATATATAGCAAGCCAACAGCTAACATCAAATTTAAATGGCGAGAAACTCAAAGCGATTTCACTAAAGTCAGGAACAAGACAAGGCTGTCTGCCCTCTCCATATCTCTTCAACATTGTTCTTGAAGTTTTAGCAATAACAATAAGACAACATAAGGAGATAAAGGTGATTCAAATTGGAAAGGAAGGAAGAAGTCAAACTTTCGTTATTTGCAGATGATATGATAGTGCATATAAGTGACCCCTAAAAATCTACCAGAGATCTCCTACAACTGATAAATACCTTCAGTGAAGTGGCAGGATATAAGATCAACTCAAAAAATCAGTTGCTTTCCTATACACAAAGGATAAAGAAGATGAGAGGGAAGTCAGAGAAACATCACCTTTCACAATAACATAAAATATCTTGAGGTAACACTAACAAAGGATGTGAAAGACCTATTTGACAAAGACTTTAATTCTTTAAAGAAAGAAATTGAAGAAGATACCAGAAAATGGAAAGATCTCTCATGCTCTTGGATAGGAAGGATCAACATAGTAAAAATGGCAATCTTAACCAAAAACAATATATAGATTCAATAAATCTTCATCAAAATCCCAACACAAATCTTCACAGACCTTGAAAGAACAATAATCAACTTCATATGGAAAAACAAAAGACCCAGAATAGACAAAACAATCCTGTATAATAAAGGAACTGCCAGAGGCATTACCATCCCTGACATCAAGCTCTATTACAAAGCTATAGTAAAGAAAACAGCTTGGTATTGGCATAAAAACAAAGAGGTAGACCAATGGCATCAAACTGAAGACCCGGATATTAATTCACACATCTAAGAGCACCTGATTTTTGACAAAGAAGCAAAAATTATACAATGGAAAAAAGAAAGCATCTTCAGCAAATGGTGCTGGCATAATTGGATGTCAACCTGTAGAAGAATGAAAATAGATCCATATCTGTTGCCATGTACAAAACTCAAGTCAAAATGGATAAAAGACCTCAATATTACTCTGACTACACTGAACCTGATAAAAGAGAAAGTGGGAAGTAAACTTCAATGCATGGGCACATGAGACCACTTCATAACCCCAGTTATGAATAAATGGGACCTCTTGAAACTGAGAAGCTTCTGTAGAGCAAAGGACACAGTCAATAAGAAAAAAGGCAGTCTACTGATTGGGAAAAAAGCTTCACCAACCCCACATCAGACAAAGGACTGATCTCCAAAATATATAAAGAACTCAAGAAATTAGACATTAAAATTCTAAATAACCCAATTAAAAAGTTGTATACTAAACTAAACAGAGAATTCTCATCAGAAAAATTTCAAATGGCGTAAATATACTTACGGATAAGCTCAACTTCCTTGGCTATCAGGGAAATGCAAATCAAAACAACTTTGAGATACTATCTTATACATGTCAGAATGGCTACTATCAAAAACACTCATGATACTTTATGCTAAAAATGATATGGAGCAAGGGGAACACTCATTCATTGCTGGTGGGAATGAAAACTTGTGCAACAACTTTGGAAATCAGTGGGTGTCCCAAATCCTCCACTTGAGGGCTTACCTGGTTACAGAAGATGGCTGGTTCAGATTCTTTGCTAGGGTTATTCTTGTAGAGTCCATGGAGTTTACATTGCACTAGGTTTCCTCTCTCTCTAAACGCTCCCCATTCAATTTTTTTCTCAGTATCACCCCCAGTTGATACCTTCTGTTCCCAACTTCAGCTACCCCAAGCCTACCAATGAAATCTATTCTATTTTCTCTTCCCAGGGAGATTCATTTATCCCCCATTAAGCCCTCCTTGTTACTTAGTCTCTATGGGTTGTGGACCTTGACATGATTATTTTGCAAGTATTATCTGCTTATAAGTAACTCCATAACAAGTTTGTCTCTTAGGGTCTAAATGATTTTTTTTTAATGCTACCACCTCTTTGAACTTCATGTTTGTTGAATACTTAAGCAACATATTCATGCCTACTGAAATTTACTAGTGTGTGGGTTTGGTAAAGTCTTTGTGATTAATATGATTTAGAAATGTGGTATGTATTCTGCATGAGATCAAAACTAGCAGCGATTCGTTCCCCAAAGTAGGAAGCGTTTACTGTACTTGCATGATAAATAGAAGGGTATATGTTGATGGAATTGCTCAAAATAGATGGCATGGTACTCAAGAAACATTTCCAAATATTTTTTTTACCTTTTAAATGAAAGTCCATAATGCACTATGGTAACAGCACTTGTATTTCTTGAAGAACTGGCAATCTGCCAATGCAGGCACCCCAGTTGTATTCCTTAAATACAGCTGGCAATCTGCCAATAAAGACCCCGGTTTTGTAAGTGCTTTTCCAGTGATGTGACTGACAGAAATGCTTGTTATCATCATCCCTGGAGTTTTATATGCATCTAGTTTTGCTTGAAACTATTTAAGATTTATTGTTTTACTTTGTTTTCTACCAACATTTGTCTGACCAATTAATTAAGCTATTACCAAAAGATTTAAGTAAATGGATTATCTCACCATAAAACCAACTAAGCCAGAAATAGATGAATCTATTTTAAATTGGAAACCCCAGTGCTTTAAGTACAAACACGACGTTAAATTTTGACAAATCAACAAATGGTAGCAATCAGCTAATGAAGGGACTAAATCTTCATGGGAAACAGCTTTTTACAATGGGAACTGAAATAAAGTTAGCATGTAAAATTCTATTTCAATTGGGTTGTACATTATTAAATGTGCTTATGAGTAAATACATGTAGAAAATAAGGTTTAAATGTAGTTACACAATGTCTGTTATGCTTTTAGGTAGGAACCAGAAATACCGCAGAAAACACACACTTATTGAAATATAATTTGTATTATGAATTGCAGAGTGATAGTTTAAAAATAAAATCAGTAGGAGACTCCGAGTAATAAGCTACAATACTGAAAATGCTGAGAAAATAAAGACATTCTGTCAGTAAAATAGCCCTCATATATAGAAATCACTTTAACTGTAGCCATGTGTCTCACCAATCACGGAATCTGGGGACTGGCTAATGTTTTGTCACCTCTTGGTAAATAGCATTTAAACACAGCTGCATGGTTCCTCATAGTAAGCTATGGTTGTTTTCACTGTAGCGGAGAGCAATTATAATACAGATGCTAATGTTCATCCAAAAATATATAGCACGTATCATTAGAAAAAAAATGGTAGTTCCTTCATCTAATTAGCTTGTCTCTTCGCTAAGCTTGCAACTTTGATCATAATCCTCTAAATGCACACTATAAAAGATAGATATTACACCAAGATTTTGTTATCACTTTACACCATAAATATATGACATTTTGTCTTTCCTGAATTTGCATACACTTTATTGAATTATAGCATTGCTAAAAATATAGTAAATGTCATTATTTCTATTAAAAAACATATTGCAAATACGTATAGAAACAAGCATCTTGGCCAATAGACAGAAAACCCCCTTTGAACTCCCATGCCACATACTACACGGACCTCTATCTTTATCCTGAATTTTGCTTTTGATAAGCATTTGATTAACTTTGATTATTGGATTTTAACATAGCTTACGTATTTTTATTGAAGTATTGGTGTGTATTTGATCTGTTTCAATTTTTTATTCAGCCCCATAACATGAGTAGTGTGTATATAACCATACCCCCATTAATATACTTTTTGCACATGGATATATGCATTTTAACTGGAGATTTAGCAATATATTTAGAGTTCTCTCTGTATTAAAAATGTCTTATTTTTCCACTTATTGCTTGGCACTTCTCCTTTCCAAAGAGAACATTTTAATCACCAGAAGCACTTAATTTTAATTTGCACTACTGATCAACCTTTCACTTGATGATTGATTTTTTTTTTTTACTTTTTTGATACACATTATTTAGAAAAAATATATTTGACATCCAGATCTGCAGCTCACCTGAGATTATTATTTAGGTACTCTTATATTAGATATGTTTTTTTTTCATATGAAACTCAAAGTAAATCAATAATATGAATGAAAAGAAATGGTAAGTTTTTCACCATTCTGCAACATCACTTCAGTCATGATCTCTTATATTCTCTCCAATATATTCTTTTATCGATTTTTTTTCTGTCTTAAACTGAAACTTCACTGTTTAGATGGACTGGAGTTTTTTCTGGCTTGAGATTTTGCAAGTCTTGTGTAGGATTTCATGGTGAGTTCACATTTTCCTTTTCTCTGTTGTATGTGGAATTTTTTTTTACATGTCCACCAACCCTGGCCCTTACAATGTTTCCTTGCCCTTTTCCCTTATAGAATGCTTAGATTTGAGGGTCAGGAGTGTAATACATACAATACATCCCATTTGAACCCTTCAAAATCTCTTATTATTTGCTTAGTCTAATTGTGGGTTTCTGTGTTAATTATCATATACGGAAAATTAATTGAGAAGATGTTTCTCTTATGAGGGTTCATCAATGGACTGATATGTAGGTAGGGCAAGATGTCATTGTAACTATTTTTTATTGCTACATTCATTTAGGAGAATGATAGTATTGAGTTTTCCCTTAGGGCTCATGGTCTATCTAGTCTCAGCCCTCATTAACAATGTCAAGGCAGTCAGCATTTATTGAAAATAGATTGCTCTTTTAGTTTGTAAGGTCTGTTGCTGGCTAAGACTGATGATAAATTTTCTCCTTTAGTAGTGATTATATTATCTCCTAACACTATGAACACTAGCCAGTAGGGTGGAGCCTTTTGCTGCAGTATGAGCTGGATTTTTCTATGTTCTTGGATATAAGTATGTGGTATCTTCAGTAAGAAGTTCTTGCCATTAAGTTATGGTGGACAACAAATAGCATCGGCAATAAAGGAATAACTGGAAACATGTTGGCCTATGAAACAACAAGATGTAGCACATTCTTGTTATTGGAAGTTTATGTGGTAGCATATGATGTATAGTTGGGATAACATCATATTATATGGTAACTTCATCTACATTCCTTTTGATAGATGTACACATTTTACAAAACTTCTGTAATAGTATCTTTTCTTGTGGCTTTTCAAAGAACTTTTGGCTAGTTAGCCTTTTGATAGCATCTATCCTCTGATTTTGGTCTCATTAAAGTTTTTCTTATCTTTATAATATCTTTATATCCTTACATTTTCTGTGCCCCGTTTATCCCGAATGTTCTAAGGATTTTAATCTAATGTGTGCTTCTTGGATCTAGAATACTTTCTAAATTGTATACATTTAGATATATTTAATGTGTTCTATTTTCCATTAGCATCTGTTCAAAATGTTTTAAAATTCCCTGTCTCTTTCATAAGATATCAGAAAATAGGCAGCTAATTTAAAGCAGAAAGAATTTTTTTTAATTAAAACTTTAGATTAAATCAAGATTTCTCAGAGAAGATTCTCTTTGTCTTTAATTTAGTAAAATTTCTTGAAACTGGTTACGTAGCCAGAAATGGTGAGTTTTAGTAATACTTCATGACTCTGGAATTTCTTTTGTTGGGCAAAATGTTCCTTATATGTATCTGTGGTCTAACAACATGGAGATACATACACCCTCACAAATAACTTTAGTTAATTTTATAGTAAGCTTAGGATATTTACAGTACAACAGCTGAATCATAAGTATGGTACAAGGACATTTTCCCCTTAAATATGGTATTATACCATTGTATTATTTTAGAGCTAAGAACAAATCAAACTTTGAAAACAACGCTGAAATTTCGATAAAAAATATTTTGAAAATTATTTTAAAGATTAATGATATTTCTTATACTCAAAAAGTGGGAGAAAATTTAAATATTTTTAGAACTTACTTAATATTCTGGGGACTCTGCATTTAGAAGGAAGCTTCAAGCATTCTGGGCTAATTGCTTCTTACAATTAAACCGTTAAAAATATCTTAGGAAGGATATAGCTTCCAGGAAGTCATTCATTAAATGGTAAAAAAAAAAAAAATAACCCACACAAGTATTTCTGTTCCAATCATTCCCTGAATTTTAATGTTTAGAAAACTGTGTATATCATTTTATGATATTAAAATAGTGATAATTATTTACTAAATCTTTGGTAATGAACGCATTTCTTATATTCCATGAAGTAAATGAAATGAGTTAAGGTATAAAATGCTTATTTTGCATTTGGATGGAAAACTACAAGGCTAACTTTAAAATAATATATGCACACTAATTTCTTGATTATTGAAGCAATATGAGCTCATTATAAAATTAAAAAACTAATTTACTGAATGTCTAATCTATTAATCATGTTGAATCTTCAGTCATTTTTCTTTTACAAATCAATCAATAAATATCAGTTAATATATATGTATACTTATACACACCTATACAAAACCATCATTTTTGAGCTGATACTTTTACATTATATAATCCTATACAGTTTATATAAATGAGCCTGACTAGGGGACATTTATTTCCTAATACTGTAAAGTTATAAGCAATGATGTGAGGATTTTTGATCGATTCTAATACATGAATACATTGAATAAAATTGCAGATTTGTAATCAATTTGCCAATAATTTCTCAACAAATCCTGCTGTAATCAATATCATTAAAATGTTTTAATTTTTTCCATATTTATGTCAATATGATAAGATATATCAGCACTTTTAACATTCTGCATCTGAAAATCTTTTTTTATTGGAGAAATAAATGCTTTCTGTTTTTATGAAAAGAAATTGGTGAGGAAATCAGATCTATATATTTAAGCAGTTTTCAACTTTTTGCTTTTTTTTGAGAATTGCATAAAATGTATTTCAAGCATATTCACCCTGCTCCTACAAGGCTCAGATAAAAAGATTCATCCTTCTCCAGACAGCTTATTGTTGGTTTTTAAAGTTTATATTTATCAATTTTGTGAATATGGTTGTTCTGCTATCTTGTACACTTGTGTATCACATGCATGCCTGGTTCCTAAAGAGGCCAGAAAACAGTGTCAAGATACTCTGGGCCTGGAGTTACAGATTCTGATGAGCTACCATGTGAGTATTGGGAATTGAATGTAGGGTTTTCTGGAACAGCAGTCAGCAATCTTAACTTAAGCTCTGAGCCAGCTTTCCAGCTCATAGTGTTCTCTTAAACAAACAAAAAACAAACAGAAATGAAACATTTAGCCCAGTTTGTGATACCCATATGCTCTTGGCTATGTGGCTATTCCCTGGAGTCTTGTCTACCTACAAGGAACCATATTCTCCCAGAAGTTATAAGTTGCAAACAATACCTTAGCTGGAGGTGGAATTATATACATATTCACCTCTCTTTCCAGGTTATGTTAGTCTGTGTTGAACTTGTTCAGTTTGTTTGTTTATTTATTTATTTATTTGTTAAAGATTTCTGCCTCCTCCCTGCCACCACCTCCCATTTCCTTCCCCCTCCCCCGATCAAGTCCCCCTCCTTCGTCTACCCAAAGAGCACTCAGGGTTATAACCACTGTGATATCATATGAATAACCTCCTTGTTGTGTTCAGGAAGCATGTTTTATAGAAGTCATCCACTCCATCTGGCTCTTTAAATATTTATGTTCCCTCTTCTGTCATGATCCATGAACACTGGGAGGAGGTGTTATGATATACATGTCTCATTTAATGCTTAGCATTTCATAGTGTCTTATTCTCTGCACTTTGACCACTTGTGGTCCTCTGTGTTATTTGCCATCTACTGACAAATGAAGCTTCTCTGATAAAGTTTATGAGGAGCATTAAACAAAAGGTATAACGATAAGTCACTAGTAGTTTATTTAATACTGTATCCACTTAGCAGAATAGTAATAGTACCTTCTCTTCTAGGGCCCATGACTTGTTTACACAGTTCTTGACACAGATGCTACTAAATATGGTTATTATCATGTGGTCAAAGCCAAAAATGGTTGGTGCAACCTATGCCATGTATGCCAGGATTACACAAAAGGTATCTTTCCAAACTAGTGGGGATTGTGGCTTGCAAGATTCATTATTTCCTTTCTCCTTTGATAGGAATGAATCATAACTTACAGCAGCATGAAAGGAAGCCAGTAATGAATGAAGCTTTCAGATTATTATAAATTGAATTTTGCATGTTGTACAACTCAAGTATATGTTGTCATAAGCAACACGAAGTTCTGGAAAGTAATCAAGAACATCAACAATTTCAAAACAAGCAACTTATTATTAGTACTGGTCCTTTTGTTTGTTGCCTATAGTGAATAATAGAACATTGTTACCTTGTGACACCTAAAGTCTTTTTATGTATCTGAATGTGTGAATTTTAGGAAGCTTATGCTTATGCTTCCTAAAATGCCTATTTCTTATATGCCTTTATATTCCTTATATGCCTATTTTGAATGGCATCTGGTCTTAGTCATTATTCCCAGTGTTTCCTCCTATTCTCTGCTCTCCCATCCCATCTAAACCTCCCGGTTACATTAATTTTATCCCTCACTTCGTTTAACTGCATTCTTTTCCCATCCTTGAAAGACTTGACCTATGACCCCTTACTACTTTCCTGACCTCTATAGGTCCTCCAAACGAAACTCACATATCTAAATATTTGAAGACACCATCCATATACAAAAGAAAGAAAACATACAATGTTTATATTTCTGAATCTGAGTTACCCTAATCTGAATAATTATTTCCAGTTTCAGTTATTACATTTCAGACCCATTTTAATTTTTTTGTTGAAAAAATTGTATCCAATATATTTTGCTCATCTTACCCCAGTTTCTCCCAGATCCTTCTCAAATCCCTACCTACCCAGTTTATATTGTTTCTCTCTCTCCCCCTCTTTCTTAAGAAAATATAATCAGAGACCAAAATACAGCATCAGCAATGACAATGAAAACAAAAACAAACACACACACCAATCCTGTTATATCTTGAAGACACTTTTTTTGAATTACTAAACACCTCTATCAATTAAAATATTGTGTCTCCTTTCCAATCCATGATCTCACTAGCTCCATGCAATTGGCTAGGCAATTTATGCCAGACATGATTTTGTTTCAGTATAATAAAGGCAATACACCATACCCCACAGCCAAATCTTCCTATTCTGTAGAATGGGTCTTTTTTAGTTTTTAAGCTTTCTTTATTAATTTCATTGAGCTGTACATTATTCTCTGCTCTGCTTCTTTCCTCTCCCCTCCCCTTCAACTCTCTCCCGTGATCCCCATGCTCCCAATTTACTCAGAAGATCTTGTCTTTTTCTACTTCCCATGTATGTCTCTCTTAGAGTCCTCATTGTTGTCTAGATTCTCTGGGGTGGTGATTTGTAGGCTGGTTTTCTTTGATTTTTGTTTAAAAGCCACTTATGAGTGAGTACATAGAGTGGGTCTTAAACTCACTTAGACAGCTATTATTTGCTGTCAACATGTGGGTGCCACTTTTTACACCTTTACAGATATCTTGCTATGCTGGTCATTGTTGTGATTCATAGTGTTGCTGCTGTGTAATATCACTAATTGCTTCCCTGCCTTGACTCTTGTATAGTAAGAAATCTTTTATTTAAAGGAGAACCAATTGACTGTGAATTAAACATATTTTGTTAAAAATGTTCTAAATTCTTAGCTATCAGAGAAAGACAATTTGAAACTACTCTGAGATATCCTACCTTGGTCAGAATGGTTAAGATGTCAAAAATTAAATGTCAACTTACATCTTTCTTCCCTCAGTATTTTTATTGATCTTTTGAGGATTGCATTAGATGCATTTTGAACATATCCCCTCCCTCAAACTCTCTATACTTCTATCCATTCCATGTTATTTTGAGGTTGCTTTATTTTTCTTAGTACATTTAGTTCAATTTGTGTTATCTAGATAGTTTGGGGAGTTAAAAATGCCTTGTTGTGTTGTCTCCCTACCAGGGCTCATATCATGAAAGAAAGCAATCTCTTCCTCTCTTAGTTGCTATCAGATACATCCAGTTCTTTAGCTATTGGTAAAGTTTTGTGTCTATCATCACTCCTCTATTATTGGATTTTTTCTGGCCACAGCTTTCTCAAGTCTTATGGGTGTTGTGAAAATCATGCGGTCAAAGTGGACCTGTCTTTTCTCCTTTTTTCACTTCCTCCTTCCCTCCATTCTTTCTCCTCTTCCTTCTTCTCCCTGTTGTCTGTCTTCTGAGAATCAAATCCAGGACCTTGTAAATGCTAGATAAAACTCTATCACTGAACTAAGTCATAAACCTGTTTTTTTTAAAATTGCCCCAATTTAGTTTTTGAAACTAATTCTTTTCCTTACTTTTCATAATGTTTAATAGTTAATAAGCCAAGTATTTACTTTTAAAATTCCTTTTTATTTTTTTACATTTTTATGATTATATATTTTTTGTGTATGAAAACTCTCACATGGTATAGATTGACCTTATATACATAATCTTCTTGTTCTAAGTTCCTATTTCTGGTACTACAGGCATACATCATCATGCAAGTCTAGTGCATATAATTGAAATCTATAATTTTATAGTTTTTGCTTGTTTGTTGCTGCTGCTTGTGTGCAGTCTCCATTTTCCTGGAGACAGGGGTTAAAAGGTGCAAAGTCAACAGCACAGACTCCAGGAGATTCCAATACAGAAGTCCTTTATTGAAAACAGGTTGGTTTTTTTTTTAATAGGGTTAGGGAAATTAAACTGCTACAGGAACGTTTCTGGTTGGTGTTTTGGAAACTAGTGGTCATTGTTGGCATATTGTGATTGGGTAGGAATGTGTGTCATTAGTTACTTTGCTTTTGGTCCACTGACAGGTTGTCTTGACTAATTTTGTTTACTCATTTTGAGTTTGCATGCACTTGATTGTGCTTGAGCTATTGAAGTGCCTCATCTCACCTTTTTAATCTTATTTTTATTGTGGGAGTTATGGATTGTTATAACTCCACCTCAAGGACTCCCCCAGAATTTTGGGCTGTGCCTGTCTTAGGTTGGCCTGCCAGATAAGCTTGAATCCGTCTTTGACTACTAGTCCTCGAAGACTTGGTTCCCTAGTAGATCCCAAGAAGTCAGAAGCAAGTATAGACTTTTATGAATGAGGACTTTAAATGGCCTCCTGTATTTATATTAGCCAAGTATGGACCACCTCCATTGGAGGTTTTGGTCCAGCATTCTCCATAGCCATTAATACCTGGAGTGTTGCCTTGTTCACCTAATATTGTCAGGATCTTAGCTGTAAAAGACATTTAGCAGAAATATTAGAGCCACCACAACCCCTCCCATAAGATACCATACAACAAGTTTAGAGGGGTCTAGCAGGGATTTTATGTGATCCCATACTTGGCCAAAGAAAGCAGTAGATAGACTCATGCTGAATTAAGTTGCATAGGATTAACGAACGTTTGATTCCATGGTCCCAATAAGCTATCTCTTGGGTACCATCTGGCCAAAGAAGGACTTGTTAGAAACTCGATATGGAGTTAAGCAAAGGGACTAAAATTAAGGATCACATTTGACCCTTACCAAATAGTGAAAGGTTTGTATTTTTTTCATCCAATAAATCATTTTGATATAAATTTATAATGGTCATATGAACGTGAGCATTAACTGTTGTGTGCTGAGGGCTGCAGCTGATTGTTTCATGGCTGTGTTTAAGGAATTGGTCATGGCTCCTGTTTGAATAAGAGAAGCTGTAGTGACTGCTCCTCCAGCTACTGCAAGCAGGAGGGCTGCGGTGATTGTTGTAGTTATTCCAAAGTCTCTTTATTCTAGTGGAACTCATAAGCTCTTCCTTGTGATAATTGGTAACATTAACAACAGGTACCCATAAGGATGCAGGAATATGTACCAGGACCACACAAGAGACTTCTTTAGGATTCCAGCAGGCACCCAGCATGCAGAGGCTTGTTGTGCAGTTTACATTTGTTGCATGTACTAGCATTGGATAGTTAAAGGAAGAAGGGGTGCTTGATACAGACAGCCATGCTTTTTAAAGTAAAATTTGCTTTTGGTGTTATTTGGACTGAGTCCTCAAATGGATTATTGCCCTTAAAGGTTGCATTATTGTAACTGCCTCCTTGTAAGAATAGGAGGGGTCTAAAGTCTATGTAAGCTTGACTTCCACAGAGGGGCCAATTGCCAAACATGGGTCTATTGATCAGAGCAGGATTTCTATAGGAAAAATTGTTAGGGCTTATCAAATCATTAGCCTGAGGTGCTCTCATCCAAATGAATACATTCCTTTTCCCCCCTAACAACAAACACATAAGCATGATCTTGCCCTCTTGTTAACAGGGGAGTGGGTGGTTGCCAGACTTTTTTTTTAAGACCTCCACCAAGGCTTGGTGAGGATCATTTTTATTTTCTGAGAAGACTGTAGTCAGCTTTCCTTTTAGGGACTGGTTTATTCTTTCCACAATAGGCTGTCATTGGGAATTATAAGGGATTTCTGTTTAGTGTTTGATTTTCTAGCTCTGTAAAAAGTCCTTAAAGGTTTGAGAGGCATACGCTGAACCATTGTCAGTTTTAATGCTGAGGGTACCCCAATAAGCAACATGGCTGACGGTAGTGCCTTGATAGTTTGTGCGACCTTCTCCCCTGTTTGGGCCAAAGCATACACAAAAGAAGTCAATAATTATATGTATATATTTAAGCTTTCCAAAGGGGCATAATGAGTGACATCCATCTGCCAAAGAGCACTGGGAACCAATCCTCTGGGGTTTATGCCTGCCTTATTCTGAGGTCCCAAAGAGGCCAATGGAGCAGAAGCGTGCAAGCTCTAGTTAAATGTTTACAGCTGGGCAAGGGGAAATCAGGTTAAACTTGTATGTAAGGACCGTCAATAACTTCCTTAGTTGTACTGATCCAGGATTTGGTTGGGTATAGAGTCTTTCCTAATGATTAACTGTAACTCCTGGGTCAGGGATTACACCAAGTACCAAGAGCAACTGATGACTGGCTTAGAGGGCAGCAAATGGCTTATTTTCATAGACTTTCCCAAGAAGCTGGCTGTGCACATAGAGCATGAGCAGCACCTGCATCTCCATTGCTGAGCTCAACTCCAGGGTGAAGTTAGTGGAAGTAGAACCAGAGTAGTTGAGCAGAGAGACTAGGAGAGTCTGCTGGAGGACAAGGACAGACGAGAAAGAGAAAGTAGTATTTGGGGATCCAGTGTGCTGCTTATAGTGAGGGACTTTCGCTGTTTGGTAGGCTCCAGCCATATGCTCACACAGTGTCTCAGGGCAAAAAAAAAAAGGGCCTGTCAGCGGGTCCTTTATTGGTTCTACCTCTTGGGTGGTGAGCCCTTATGTGGAGGTACCGGGACGCACTGAGTCATGATGAAAAGTTTCTAACGAGGAAGTAAAACAGATTCCAGGAGATTTCAATACAGAAGCTCTTTATTGTAAACAGAATGTGTATGTGTGTGTTTAATGTGGTTAGGGAAATGAAGCTGCAGCAGGAATGTTTCTGGTGGTCCTTTGGAAGCTGGTGGTCACTGCAAGCATGTTGTGCTTGGCGAGGAGAACATGTAATTAGTTACCTTGCTTTTGGTTCAGTGACAGGTTGTCTTGGCCAGTTTTGCCTACTCATTGTGAGTTTGCATGCACTTGCTTGGGCTTGTGCTACTGCCCTGCCTCACAGTTTTCTTTACCAAAAAGTGTCAACAGTATTTGTATCAATATTCTCTCAAATATTTAGAATAAGTTATCTCATTTTCTAAGATTTAGGAACACTGTATATATAAACACACATAAATGAACACAAAGTAATATAGATATACAACGATAGCATAGAATAAATATATCTAAAATGCTAATAAATATAATTATAGTTTATGGTACAATTTAGAATATTTTTTTCTAGTAGAAATAAAGACTCTTCATTACATATTTATGCTGTTTTAGTCTCAAATGTTTGAAGAAATATTTACTTAAAGAATAGCAACAGAAAATGTGACATATAATATCTATTAACATATGGTTGTTTTTTGATGTATATTAAAATCTCTAATCAACTGCAATGTTAAGTTGAGCTTCAGACTTCACTGTGGAAAATAACAGTTAATAAATGAATGATGGAGATGATTATGGTATGAACAAGAACAATAGTAGGTAACATTAGTATAGAATTTTGACAGTAGTTTAAGTTCTGATTATTTTGGTTGTGAATGATATATTTGTTCCATATTAGCTTATTCAAACTTCACCATTTTGCAAGGGAATGGCACTTACATGTCTTTATATAAATGCTACTGTGATGTTAACTTCAGGAGAGATAGACTTTGTTATGCTGCTACTGAATCCTCATACCTTCAACAGAACATTACATGGTACAAACATTATTATAGTATATGTGAATACAGCTTATAAAACATCATCCCAAACATTAACTCGTATTTTAAAGAATGCTAACATTTTTCTTATGAATATAGCAGGAGTTTTTTTTCCTAAATTACAAATACCTACTGGAGAATATTTTATAAAATGCTGGAAACAGAATTGCACAATAGCCTTCATTTATAACAGAAACAATCATTATTACTCCATAATTGAAAATCTTATTTTATCTAATACAATTTTTTTATGTTAGTATAGTGGTATTTAATCTTTCAGTTAACCTTCTTTGTTATCTCACTTTATAAATCAGTACAATAGTAAGTACGATATTAAACTCTTATTTCTAATTGACAATAACTATTTAGATGCTTACAGTATATTTTAAAATATACATATTTGTTATTTTATCAGTGCTTTTAATTATTTTCTTGAAAACTATATTTATACATATTCTATAAATTCTAATGTAATGATTTTCTTAGGAAAGTTTTAGCAATTAACTCGTTATGTTCAAACTTTCTCAGTACTTACGCATATTCTAACATTTTAATCACTTTTTTTTCTGTATAACAACTCTGGTAAAGAGTTTTATGTCTACTTTTTTAGATTATTGTCCACAGCCATTTAATTAAACCTTGATCTAAATGTTTCTAAGTTCCTCTATTTTCTGTTGACTGTAAGGATTTTAGCCCTCACAGCTTAGATACAGCCCTTTAAACATCAGTCCCATAGAGTTTAATCTCCTCAATGAGATTTCTGCACTAGTAGAGTATACCAGAGTATATTACCTTTTGTGTACCAGTTCTAAGTTAGAAACCAGCCTTGGTATATCTGGATATACTTGGAAAAGAGCAGATTGTGAGGCCTCAGGGCAAGACTTCATGGGCAAAGTGCTTGCCACACCACCATAGAGCATATTTCTATCTATGCATTAGTTTTTCTACTTTGTACCTTTGAGCAAGCATGAGGATTTGTATTCAATACTTAAAATTCTACATTTGTTATTCCTGTTTTCAAAGGCATTATCATTTCTGAAATAGATTATCATTGTAAATGAAGACAAAGGTGGCATATTGTCTTTTCTAGCAGCTATGCTGAAGGAAGATGAAAGGTAAGTATGATTTTATTATAACAATGTAGACAATCAGTGTTGCTTTGCTGAAAATGCAATTTTAATATTTCATCTATCAAGGTTGTTATGCTGTTTCAGAGACACTTTGTAATAGCGATTGCACCTTCCCCTTATGCTCATTCAAATGGATGCAATGCCGTCCTGATTGTGCTCAGGACTTGATTGAACATAGATGAGTCTCATAACATTACTGCTTAACACTTGTTGATGATACAGCTTACCTAGCACATCATGTAGTGAAATTTTTTTCTATCAAGTAATCCTGTGTGAGGCATCCCTTATCCAGAATGATAAACATTGAATGTATTCACTTATATGTCAATTTTATCCATTAAATACGTGATAACCAAGCTATGATCTGTAGACCCAGAGAGGTTAAGTATAAAGAAGGAGCTGGCAGAGGGCACATGGACCTCTTTAGGAGAGAAAAATAGAATAGATTTTGTAGGTGGACTGGAGTGTGAGAGGGGTTGATAATGTGGGTATCTGTTGCAGAAAAAGAGGAGATGGGAATGGGGGACAGAATGCATGAAGAGATAGCTAGAATTGCGAGGTATCTGAGGGGTGGTGAAAACTTAGTGCAGTGGAAACTTCCTGAAACATATACAGGTAATCTGAATGAAATCTCCAGTTACTGAGGGGACAGACTACGACCTTCTCTTTTCTCCAAACAAAGTTTCCACTACTGGGACTAGGTTACATGCAATTGAGTTGTTGACCAAAAGGGTCCCATGAAAATCTACAAACAACTCAGGCTGTTGCCAAGAAAATATGCTGCTTTCTCTCAACTGACAGCAAGTCCCCTTTGTTGAAGACAGCACCCACCCAACTCATTGAACAAGAAGAGCGAGTTACACCTACAAAGAACCATCAATCACTATGTTCTAGTATCTTTGGTACTGGGACTTTTGGTGCAGGCTATCAGAAGGGAAACATAAACATCAGCCCAGCAGCAAAACTTTTTAACTGTAATCAGTTCTGTATGAAAACAATGTTTGGGCAATGGTGGCACAAAGTTTGTAAGAGTAACCAACGGATCTCTGGTTTGACTTAAAGCCAACTCCATGAGATGGAACCCATACCTGACATCCCTTGTTTGACCAAGAACCAGAGAAAAGATATCCAAGGAACCTAGAATAAAAATAAATACTACTGGTCTAAAAAAAACAATAAAAGGACTCTTAATGATGTTGTGCTGTACTCAACAGGTCAGTGCATCCATCATCAGAAATGCTGACTTCTACAGCAGATAGGAACAAATACAGATACCCAAAGCTGGGCATATGTAGATTATAAGAGACCTTGGAATACTCATCTGTAAATGAGATATGTCCATCAAATCCCTTTCCCAAAGCTCCTACTACCGCAAGGATGAGAAGGCAGAAAGTGTGTAAGAGCCAAAGCAGCTGAAGGACTCTGGGAAAGCAAGCCTTTAAATCAACTGAGCAAGCTGCTTGAACTCATAGAGACTGCAGCGGCAATCACAGGGCTGACACAGGTCTGAATTGGTATATATATCCCCAAATGGATTAAACCTTAATGTAAAACATGAAAATCTGAAAACTTTAAAGGAAACCAAATGAAGATAAACTCAGAGACTGAAATGTGAGGAAATGACTCCAATAGTTCAGGAAATCATAAAAAAATAACACTAGGATTTACATAGAATTAAAAAGTTTCTGGAGAGCAAAGAACACACACATACATACATGCACATACTAGCTTTCAGCATAGTAATTTTATGGAACCTCTGAGTGTGTGAACAAGTAGTTTTCTGATTCTTGTGCCTGCTCTTATGAGTCTTTTTCTTTTATTGCTTTGCCTTGTACAACTTTAATGTGAGGGGTTTTGTCTTATTATATTTTGTTGTTATCTCTTAGAAGCCTGTTCTTTTCTAATGAGAGACAGAAAGGGAGTAGAATTGAATGTTAAGGGATGTGAAGAGGAACCAGGAAGAATAGAGGGGGGAACTGGAATCAGGATATATTATATGAGAACACAATTTATTTTTAATAAAATTAAAAAGAAATGCAAAAAAATAACTTTTAGTGCTGTCTCTAAAATAAACCCAACAGCTGTTTAAAAATCATATGGATACACATTTTAATGAGTATATATGATACAATTTTTTCATATTATTTTTTTTTCATTTATTTTACATACTGACCATAGTTTCCATTTTCTTTCCTCCTTATATTCTCTTCCCCCCACCTCCCATCTACCCTCTCCAGTTAGAGTAGTCACTAATCTGATTACAATAGATGGCCAGTTCAGGCACCCTCTCCACTGTTGTTAGGAGTCTTAGTTGGTATCATGATTGTGGATTCTTGGGAGTTTCCCTGGCACCAAGTTTCTCCTTAACCCCCAAAATGCCACCCCATCAGGATACCTTTTTCATTACTCTCTCTTTTTATTCTTCCCTCAACCCACCAAAATCACCCCTAATGTTCCCATCTGCCTAGCCCTTAGTATATCCAATATATCCCTTCTATTTTCCCTTCCCAGGGAAATCAATGTATCCCTCTTCGAGCCCTCCTTGTTACTTAGTCTTTCTGGGGCTGTGGATTGTACCCTGGTTATTCTTTAATATACAGCTAATATCCACTTATGAGTGTGTACATACCATGTTTGTCTTTTTGGATATGGGTTGCCTCATTCAGAAGGACTTTTTCTAGTTCCATCCATTTGCCAGCAAATTTCATGATGTCATTTTATTTTTACCTCTGTGTAGTACTCCATTGTAAAAATGTGCCACGTTTTCTTTGGTTGATGGACATCTAGGTTGTTTCCAGATTATGGCTATTATGAATAACACTGCTATTAACATAGCCGAGCTAGTTTTCTTGTGGTATGATTGAGCATCCTTTGGCTATACACTCAAGTGTGGTAATGCTAGGTCTTGAGGAAGATTGATTCCCAATTTTCTAAAAAACAATCATACTGATTTCCAAAGCACCTGTACAAGTTTGCATTCCCACCAGCAGTGGAAGAGTGTTCCTCAAATCCAAGTGGATAAAAGATCTCAACATAAATCCAGGTGCACTTAACCTGATAGAAGAGAAAGTGGGAAGTAGTCTTGGATGCACTGGCACAGAAGAATACTTCCTGAATATAACATCAGTAGCACAGACACTGGAAGCAGTAATTAATAAATGTGCTAACCTGAAATTGTAAAGTTCTGTCAGGCAGAGAACTCTGTCAATACAAATGGTCCAGCAGCATGCTCGACGTTGAAGCCTAAGACTAATTCTGATTCTCCCTCTGTCAGTTCGAAAGAGGAAAAAAAATGGAAGCCTACATAGTAGGAAAAGATCTTCATCAACCCCAAATCTGACAGAGGGCTGATACCCAAAATGCATAATGAACTCAAGAAATTAGACAACAAAGTAAATAAATAATCCAATTTAAAAATGGAGTACAGATTTAAACAGAGAATTCTCAACAGAAGAATCTCAAATAACCTAGATACACTTAAAGAATCATTCAACATCTTTAACCACTAGGGAAATGCAAATTAAAATGACTCTGAGATACCATCTTACCTGTCAGAATGACGAAGATCAAAAATTCTAATGACAGTCTATGCTGGGGAGGATACACATTTTTATGCATAATTTAAAATATGCAGAATCCTCTTTAGGAGTTTGAATTGCCTTTAATTTTTCTTCAACACTCTCAGGATTGCTCACATTTCTCATGGAGGGTATCAGAATATATAAAATAATTATTAAAATGATTTTTAATATTTAGAGTTGAAAAGATAATTTTACTGTGCCACAACTTCTACCTATTCATTTCAGGGATTTGGGGATTTTGACATTTAGTTTCATGAGTTCTTTACATATTCTAGATCTTTATATATTCTTTCCATTGTATTGCCAGCAAAGACTTTTTCTCTAGAATGTCATTGCATGTACCTATTATTTCCTTTTGCTCTCCAGAAACATTTTTAATTCCATGTAATCCCAGTGTCAATTCTTGTTACTATTTCCTGAGCTATTAAGATCCTTTCCATAACTTTAAGTATCTGAATGCCTCTTCATTTGTTTTCCTTTAACATTTTCAGATTTCTTGTTTTACACAAAAGTTTAATCCATTTTGGATTGATTTTCATAGAGGGTAAAAAGATATGGATCTTGCACACATACACGTCAATTTTCCTAGCACCATTTGTTGAAGAAGATATATTTTATTCAATGTATAATTTTATAAAAATTTGATAGTTGCAGCTGGTCTATAATTTGAAGTAGATATTAGATTAGTGATTACTAATAGTGCAGGAAAGAGAATTGGGTGGGAGTGTAAAATCTGTTGCCACTTGTGGTTTTGCAGGTGATGGGCTGGGTTGTCTTTATGTAGTCCCTTATATGGGCATGCTTCTATGCCACCCCTCACGTGGGCACGGGTGCCATCTCTCTGAAGTGCACGTCAGTCTAGTTTCTGCCAGAGTCCAACATGGCATGATACTGCTTGACTGAATTTCTTTTCCTCTAGAGTATTTTTGTTGTCCAGTATTCAGAGTATAGTTCAGTGATGTCCTTTCTGTGTTTCCAGAGTGCTCTGTGCACAGAGTGATATTTGCTTTCAGAATTTTCTAACTGCAGACTCACACGGGGTCTTTTTAAAAATTGCTTCTTTCCACTGGTCCCACAAAGGAGTGATGTTCCTTGACTCCTTGATCCTCTGCAACGGTAGCTACTAAATGTAGCTTTTATCTTCCACCCCCCTCCCTTTTTTATGAGCATCTACTACAGAGAGCATAGTGGAGTTAACTAGGGCTTTATCCATATCTTAAGTCATGTTTGTGGCCCTTTGTGATTGCACTCACTGGCACTGGGCACAGAGGACTTCCCAGCTGGGATTAAATCTATAAGAATAAATTCTGGTTTTTACCTGCATGGAGTTCTTTCTCAAATTTCCTTTCTTTCTTTGTTTCTGAAACTATTGTGGTTTCTCTGTCAGACTCGTCACCAGATATCAGCTAACCTTTTCTGGATTGTGTCCTGTTGATATCAGCAGCTCAAACATGGGTATCTTATTTCCATCTTTTACTTCATGGTTTATTTGTAAAATTTAGGCACTAACTTTTAGATTTAGAAAAATCCATTCCCTGTGTTAGTTCATAGCAACAATTGTGTAATTAGAAATCCACTATGTTTTCTGAAAAGTGAGTCCAAAGAGACATCCTTTATTGGAGAAGAGCACAAAACATTGTCAAGTCTTAGATACCACATCTTCTGTGGCTGCATATTGGTTGTAGGCTCCGTGTTAGTACTGAAATCCCTCTGCCCATAGGGCTTCCTGCTGGCAAGCTATCTGTTTGCAGTCATTCAGCCATAATCAGATTTTCTAACAATTATAGGCAGCTGAACAAAGAGCAGCTAAAAGCTTTGAATTTAATTTTGAAAATACCATGCAATTGAGTTATTTTCTAGCAAATTCCAAAGTAATCATAATTATGTTTGATCTTTTTTTTTTCCAGACTGAATCCTTAAAAGTCATGAGAATAGTCTGTGAGGAAGAAGTTTTCCACATCATATCATGAATCATAAAATATTATTCCAAGACAGAACTGTAATTTATTTTACTGAATAGATGGATTTTTAAATACACTTTTCATTTGTGTTGAGATTAAATATCAGTGAAATTACTAGTTCTCCACATTAATTATAGTTATTCTAATTAAATTGCATTGTAGAATCCATAAAATAATAATATCAAAATAATTGACAGCAAATTTTTATATAGAAGATCACTAATTAAATTTAATCTAGAAAATATATCATTATAATGGTATAACTATTACTATCTTTATCATTATGAGCAATTAAGTCACATCCTTAAGATGAAATACCTATTTTAGAAAAAAGGACAACTAAGAAATGTCCATACATTGGTCTAATTGAATACATATTTTTACTTATATTCTTTGTCAATATTATGGGTTGTTTAGAAAGATAGTGTTCTTAATTTTAGTGTACATATACAATACGTATTTGAAATTTTTGCTTTCATTGATTTTTAAGGACATCAAAAAAGAGCTGATTACTTTAAAATTTAATTTATTAGTTTTCAAAGGGGCACTTTTGTTTTTATCGTGGTCTGTCATGGTCTTAATTATTTTGTGACACCAATGTATTGAGTTTCATCTAATCAGCCTAGGGAAACAGGTTGGGGTTATAGATGAAGTCTGCTTATTCAGAAAAATACAGAGATGATCAAAACATATTCAAAGTCATTTTGTTGTTGGTATCTCCCGAGAAACACATTCACTTCTTTTATTCTGAAATGTAAAGATCTGACCTCATGTTATTGAGATGGATTTCTTTCAGGACTTAAACTTCAGGGAGCTATCTCTTATCTTCTGTTGGAGGTGATCAGCATTTTATACTTTCAAATAATAATGAGAATTTCACTGTGAAAATCTGGGAACTAAAGCCCAGTAAAGCTAGTTAAATATCATTAGCTAGAAAAACTTACTCATACTTGAATATATTCAGTGTGTTTTCATTGCTATAGTTCCTGATATAACCTTTTAGTCTTGTGCAAAGTCATTGAGGACTCTCATGTTCTTACTCTTCCCACTCTTCAACTGGACTTTGGGAACTCAGTCCAGTGCTCCGGTGTGGTTCTCTGCCTCTGTTTCCATCAGTTGCTGGATGAAGATTCTATGGTGATATTTAAGGTATTCATCAATCTGACTACAGGGCAAAGCCAGTTTGGGCACCCTCTTTTCAATTGCTTAGGGTCATCCTTGTGGATTCCTGAGAATTTCTCTAGTGCCAGGTTTCTTGCTAGGCTTTTAATGGCTCCCTCAATCAAAATGTATCTTTCCTTGCTCTCATTTCTGTCCTATCTCCATTTTGACTATCCTGTTCCCTCAAGTTCTCTTCTGCCCTCCACTTCTCCCCTCATCTTCCCCTCCTGCCCTCCCTACTCCCCCACACCCAAACTCCATAGTTTGTCAGGCAATCTTGTCTTTTCCCCCTTTCCAGGTGGATCTATGTATATTTTTCTTAGGGTTCATCTCATTAAAGGCTCAATATCCTTTGCTTTACAGTTAGTATCCACTTTTGAGTGAATTTATACAATGTTCATCTTTCTGGGTCTGGGTTACTTCACTCGGGATCTTTTTTCTAGTTCCATCCATTTACATGCTAAATTCAAGATGTTGTTGTTTTTCACCACTGAGTAGTACTCTAATATGTAAATGTTCCATATTTTCTTTATCCATTCTTCAGTTGAGTGGCATCTAGGTTTTGTTCCAGGGTCTGACTATTACAGATAATGCTGCTATGAACATAGTTGTACAAATGTCCTTCTAGTATGATTGAGCATCTTTTGAGTATATGCCCAAAAGTAGTATTGCTGGGTCTTGCAGTAGGTTGATTCCCAGTTTTCTGAGACATTGCCATACTGATTTACAAGTGGTTGCGAAAGTTTGGATTCCCACCAGCAATGGAGGAGTGTTTCCTTTGCTCCACATCCTTTCCAGCTTAAACTATGATTCGTGCTTTTAATCTTAGCCATTTAGAATGGTGTAAGATGGGATTTCAGAGTCGTTTTGACTCCATGTGCAGTTTTCATGTGTTGAGATGAAACTGATAGGACGATAGATTGTTAGAACAACTGGCTATACATTATACTACACTATGTAATATATCATAAACATCAATAGTACTATGAACAATTAGAAAACTACCATGGTAAAGTTAAAATTGAATTACACACAAAAAAAAAATTAAAGTTCAAGGACCTATGATCAGTATGAGTCATTGGAATTTGTCAGTATTTATCATCCAGCCCCCCAAAGTAATTGAAATGTTAACATATGTTCAAGGTAAAACTTATTAATGTTTTTTGAAATGCTGATAACACAACTAATATCAACTGAATGAGTTTATTCCTCTAGAACCCATACCCATTTGATAAAATTCAAAACACAAAGATGAAGATACCAAGAGGCATTAGCTTTGTGAAATTATTAAATCATGGGGGATTTTTCTTATTTAAAAAATAAAGCCCCAGGGAGTTCATTTTGAAGCCATTTTTCCCTATGATGATAAAGAAACCAGTGATAAATTTCACTGGACATCTCATCTCCCTGTTCTATAACCTTGGACTGCCTTCCCTGTTTAAAGACCTAGGGCAGTTCAGAGGCTACTCAGTTTGGAGTGTTCTGTTGGTGTCCTGAATGCACTGATGGAGATATATTTCTTCATTGTTCTTTATGATATTATATCCTCTTGAAATCATTATTACATTCTTGATTTTACAGATGAAAAAGTAACTTCAATATATGATCAACACTGGCAACTTGTTCAAAGCAGCTACAAGGATCAAAGTGCTGGAATTTCTTATTTCTTGTTTTCCAAATCTTTGATTCTCTAATTTGAGATCCAGTTTGAAATATAGAGAAAGAAAATTATGTTGGACTTCGATTAATGATGATGGATCTCTGCCATGTGCACTTATTCCCATACTTATGGAATGTTATAGAATATCCATGCAAAAAAGACAATATACTTAGAGATATTGAAAAACATCAACTTCTGTCAAGCACACACATACATAAAACATACATATCCAAATACATTCATAAAGCAGCAAATTTTCATAAAAAATGAATTTCACATCCATCACTTGGCATCAGTCAGAAGCTGTTCTGGTAATACCTATTTGTGAAAATGTAGCTTGGCATAAGTTCATCATCACTACAGTTCCGGTTAATATAGGGTATCAATTTTTATCAATTTCAGATCTAGAAATCACATGCACCATTCATTCAAGGTGAGCCAAGTTTGAACAATAAAACGCAAGTGAAATTTATGGTTAGACTATTAAATTTTAATTTCCTGGTTTATTAGTTGTATACAGCTTGCCTCATAAACTCTGGTTTATTCTTTAAGCTGACTAAAGATTTAAGATAGACTCTTAGACAAAAATTTCATCAGTTGTTACAGTAGATAACATCACTTAAAGCCAGGGAGCATCCTGACATACTAATGAGGGATGAAGAGGTCCTGTTTCCTTATCTAGAGAGTAAAGCAACAACCATTGTTACACAATTGCAAATCATTCTCAAATGCTTATCTCCCCCCACTTTTTTTGAAATAAACTTCTTCTGTGTAGCTTTGACTGTTCTAGAATTTGCCCTGTAGACAGGGCTAGCCTCGAACTCACAGAGATTTGCCTGTGGCAGCTTTAACTACAGCAGGGTGTTGGAATAAAAGGCATACACCACCACAACACAGCTCCAAAAGTTTATTTTTAGTATGCTTTCTTTAAGAATTAGATAATATCATTTAAAATATTTGTAATTAGCCTGTATTGTATAAATATGTTTATATACTTACAATATTTATTTTTCAAAATATAACGTGTAGAAAATTTTACCATACATTTTCTGTGAAATACAATTTAGTTTTTTTTTTTTTTGACTGTGAAAGGCTTATAGAAGAGTAAATGAATAAATAATGAGTGTCCTAGTTAGCTTCTCAGTTGCTTTGATAAACAACAGGATCAAGCACAATTTGAGGGATTAAGAATTTACTTGGTTTAGAGGTTATTGTCTATGATCAGTGGAAGCTCAGGCAGTCAAGGAAAGGCTAAGCGGGGATACAAGGCAGGAACTTGAATGAGAAATCACAAAAGAGTGCTGCTTATCAGCTATTTTTCCATGGCTTGCCAAGTTTGGTTTCTTAACAGCCCAGGTTCATCTTCTCAGGAGTGACATGTTGTGTAGTAATTGCAAGATCAAAGATCAAGTAGGGGCACAGTTATAATGTGAATGCCAAGATAAAGTGGTATATTAAAGCCGAAATTGTCTCTGATAAACTCCGAGTTGCATGTAGGTATCCTATTGTGAGAGGGATAGAATGTTAAACAAATTTGTCCTCTGTGAGAGGAAATACAAGAAATAGATTTCGGAGGTATCTGAAGGCATAGAAAATAGGGAAACTACCCGCGCACACCGCGCCCCCGTGTCTGCGCTCTGTGCGCTGGAACCCAGTTCGCGAGCTTCGGGCAAGGGGCTGGAGGATAAAATACACAGACACACACAGACACAGAGAGAGCGACACAAGTCATACTTGAATTCCCCAAGAATGCCCCTTTTATTGTGTTTAGGGGCAGATTATATAGAGATAGCCACGCACAGCCAAACCCACCAGAAACCACTCTCCTGCCATCAGGAACTCCTGAAGGTCTCATGCTCAGAGCAGCTGTAGGCACTCAGATCAGGGGATTACAAGAAATTCAGGATCTGGGGTCTCACTGCTCCCAACATGAAACTAAAATCATTCTTTAGCAGATATGATCCTTGAAAGCATAAAAAAAATTCCTTCTCATACCCGACTTCTTCCAGAAAACATATGGAACTATAATCTATCAACACAGAATCATTTTACTGAGAAACAAGTTTCAGAATTTAGGTTAATATGATTTTGAAAAAAGGTGGTCACAAAAAGAACGGGCCATTCCTTTTAGGTCATCAGGAACATACTTTAAAATGCATTATCTGAAAAAGTTAATTACTTTGTATTGGCTTACATTGGAGGAAGAAATATCAATTAAAATCAAGTAAGTCTTAGATAAACAAGATGATCATTGAGTCAGCTTATAATATCACAGACATGACAGTAGATTTGTGTTCAGAGCCCTAAAGATTTCCAGGAGCCTTTACATGTTCCTAGATTAACCTCAACATCAATGTGGATAATATTTTTTGTGCTGTGCAAGTATTCTTGGTGAAGAAGATCTATTTGGAAGATAAAAGAGGATGTAGTAAATTCAGTTGTTTGGGGAGTTAAGCTCAATTTTTATGTAGCTTGAGGTTTAAAAACTCTAGACTCCTAAGATTTATTAGGACCCTATTACTCAAAATAAGGAGGATAAAGGGTGCAACATATCGAGGAAGAATTTGTGAGTTAAAAGTGCATTCTGCTGTTCCTACAGAGCAGAATCCATGGTGCCTCTTGATTTTGGATCTACAAAGGACTGAGATGAACAAACATTTCGTCCTTATCAGTAAGTGATTTAGGTTATTTATTTATAGTAATACAAGGCTGGCTGATATAGTTGTCCTGATATGTCCCTAAAATTGAAGATAAGAGTTTTTTTTGAATGTTTCATGGACATCTAATTTTTTTAGACAGCATGTATAGTATTTATGTTGAGTGAGAAACATTAGATATTAAATACTAAAAATTTCCAGTTGGGTATTAATTTTTACTTTCATGTTAGTTTTGACTAAAAACATAGAGTCTACATCAGCTTTTTAAAAATCATGGGGTAGATTAAGTCTTCATAAAGTAAAATTATTTTGCAAATTACATAGCATATTAAATAATAACATACTAGGGCAAAGTACAAACTTCAATGCATCTGGAAATTTTTCTGCAAGGCATCTTAGAATATAAATATACTTTCAATAATTTATTATAAAAGGTAAGACTTTAGTTCAGAGAGAAGCCGCGAAAACTCCTGTTTGAAAGGACATGAAGAAGTTTTCAATCAAAAAGTGAGTCCCTGGATACACAGTGCCCTCCTCTCCCAACTAATTTCCCTTTCTCAAGGAGACTGCCACAGTTCCTTACCTTGTGATTTCTACTTCCCTAGTCATTTTTCTTGAAACAGATGCCCAGGAAAACTGGAAGAAGCAGTCTGCGCAAGATGTTAAGAGGTATTCCCAGTGCCAGGAACCATAATGGACCAATGATTTCTCCTCATAGAAACCTGCCTAGCCACCCCATAAAAAATTATTTCGTGTCTCCAGCACAGAAGATCACTTTTGCTAATTGTAAGCAGTAGTGCCAATAGCTCTCAGTAGTGCCAGTATCTCTCTTTCTGATCCGAGCCTGATCAACCCTTTCTGTTTTGCATTGCATTACTCTCACTGTGCGAACAGCCAGTGAAAGAAATTATATTTTATGGAAAAACAGTCAAGTACTGCTTTCACACACACACTCCAATTTGTTCTTCATTGTCAAGTGTGGTACAACTCCTAGACTAAGAATCAAAGTTGGGCAACCAAAGGTCTCCCTAGAATAATTTCCCAGCACCAAATAAACATCTTTTAATATTTGATATCCATGTTGCTTCTTTCCTGAAACACTGTCTTTGCAGCAAAGACAGTATTTTTTTCTATTTTAGTTTTTACTTTTTATCAGTTCTCTCTTTATCTTGTTCCTCTTTATGTTCTTGATTCTTTGGTATTAGGCAGTTCTCCTTCTTGCACTTCTTTACCTATGAAGACCAACATTGTTGATATTCCCACAGCATCAGTGTTATAGTAACAGACAGTAATTCAGCGTTAGCTAAGTCTTTAAGTGCTATATACTACAAGAAAGTAAGAATGGAAACCCTGGTCTTGCTCGTGATTTTCGGAAAAAAAAAAATTGCTTTTTAGCGCATTTTAGATTTTAGAAGAAAAACTTTTCTCTTTTAGCAAGATATGTCTGTGAGGTGTTGTATACAGCCTTAATTATCCTCAGATATTCCCCTTGTGTTCCTAGATTCTCCATAATATTTTTATCATGAAGGAAGTCCAGATTTTCTTAAAGGGATTTTCAAATGCTGGTATGCATACGGGGGAAGGAGAAGAATACTTATTCTCTGGTGGTTGGAGTTCAAATTGGTGCAGGCATTATAAAAGTTGAATGAAAATTTCTCAAAATGAACCTGAAAATTGATGTATCCTATATATCCTATAACTCAGGCATCCCAGTTAGGCATATATTTAAGGTACTCTGTATTCTGTTCTGGAGATACATGTTCTTCCATAATCATTGCTCTTTCATACACAATAACTAGAAACAGCCTAAACGTCCACCAACTAATGAACAAATAATAAAAATATGTCACATTTATATAATTGGATATTATTCACCTACTAAAGAAATGAAATTATGAAATCCAAAGATAAATGAATAGGACTGCAAAGAACAATTTTGGATAGTGTAACCCAGACTGAGAAAGACAAAAGTTGTGTGCTTTCTCTCATTTGTGATGTTTCTCTATGATTCTTTAGATATGTGTGTTTCATTTGGAAAGTCCATAGAAATGAAAGTATTAGCAATGTCCCTGGGGGGGAAATCATCGAAGGGAGAGGAGGTAGAACACAGTGGTATGAAGGAATAAAGAGAAATAATGGAACAGGAAAAGTGAAGTGGGGTGAGGGATGGGATGACAAGTGAGAGGATGTAGATAGTAAGGAATAACAAATGCTAAAGACCTTTTGAAAAGTCATATAGAAATCTACTACTGCGGAAATTTCCAAAAAATACACACACACACACACACACACACACACACATATATATATATATGATGAGATTAAATGGAATTCCCTATAACAAAGTGGCAATGCCCATACTAGGCACCATAGGCTTATAAATTAAAAGCCCAGCGCCAGGAATAGATTGCCTCTTTTGAAGTTGTAAGCCTGTGAGATACTTTGTCTTTCAAATACTGCAGGCTATTGTCTGTGCTCTTGGTTACTCTACAGAACTTGACAATAAGATCATGTTGCTAAAGACACCACATATTTAGATTAGAAAATATGTCAAAATCAAGATCATACTGATTTGGGAGCTTCATGAGCTTTAATAGTGCTGGAAGGTGCTATGCACATCACCAGAGGTTAGAGGTTATCATCAGTTATAAAGCTGTGAACTAAGCAAGCTACCATACCAACTAGCTTGGTAAGGTATTCTTACTGGTGTGTTAGTGGCACAGATGTTATGGGAGTAGTCAATCACGTTATACTTGGTTTTAAGGCCTCGGTCACAAGATGAAATTCAGATCTGTCTCTATTACTGGGACCAAGAACCTGTGACCAAGACTAGGCAGTACAGTCCCTAGAGGAGATTTTACTTGATTCTTTTGCTAAATGAACATAATATTAAAGGTGTGTGCCATCCCTGCCAGGTTTATACGGCTAGCTAATCGCTTGGCTGTGCACTCTGATCTCCAGGCAAGCTTTATTTGTTAGATTGCCAATGAGATATCACTACACCTAAGGAGTACAGACGAGTGGTAGGTCTCCACAAGCCAGAGTTCCTGAAGGTTGTCAGACACTTGGTGTAGGCAATGGGACTTGAATTCTGGTCTTCTACAGGGACAGTTGAGCACTCTTAACCTCTAAGCCATCTGTTTCTCCATCTCCCCTACTTTCCCATTTTTATTAAGAATATATAACCTCGGCATTTGCTTCCTCTCTTACCTGATAAAGAATTACATTTGACAAGAGCATCTAATATCCACTACTAGGTCGCATTGTTCTCTCACATTTTGTGTTTGAGGCTGAAGCCAGTCTGGAGAACACACTGTTGTGTCTCTGTATGCTACAGAAGAAGGCTGCATTTCCCTGGGGAAGGCTCAGAGGTTTCATTACACTGCACCGCAAGCACCGGTTTTCCTTTTCAGCTATTTTTTTTTAAAAGTGTTTACTCATTAATCAAAATCACTAATGATTTTTCATTGTTCTTCAAATAACAAGGCATAGTGTTAGATGGCTTTAATTGTACTTTTGTATCTCATAAAAAAATGCCCTACAGTAAGCCACAGGCAAATGGTAAGCCATTGACAGTGCCTTTGGAAAAAACTTCATTTGATTATAGAAGTGCTTTTCTGCCTAAATATTAAAATAAAGCACAGTTTTTAGCTTTTTGGAAACTATCACAGAGAGTTTTCTTTCCTTTTCAACATCTTACACAAAAACGGAAGTTCAAGTATAAAAGGCTACTTCCAGCAAAGCTGCTCATGTGGCAATCTTCCTTTGGAAAGAGTCCTAAGAAATGGAATTGGAGGTAGATTTCTTGGCCACCTTTGCACAGGAGTTTTCAGTGTAGTGGCAGAAATCAATGGTTTCCTTAAATAAAACACTTCAGGGACAGAGGAAATCAGAGCCTGGCTCAGTTCCTAGAATTTGTGTTTTTCTACGTGTGATCATTCCCTCAGCAAGTACTTTCAAAGGCAAATCCACTTTTCTATGTTTATAAGAAAAAGGTGTAAGAAACTACACATGAGTGTAAAATTCCAATGCTTAAAGTAATTCTCATCATGATATAACCAAGAGCTGTAGTCTCTGGACTCAAATCTATGGGACCTGAAATCAAAGCAAATTAGCAAGAGCAACAATAAACCCATTGGCTTCTGAGCTGCTTGAAATCAGTTTACATTGTAGCGCACACAAATGAGTAGCAGGAGGGAGTCTCTGGAGGCGAGGATGGCTTTTTGCTCTTTTTCTCCCGGCTTATGTTCATCTTCCGCATCATGATTAGTTCATTTATCCAAACATTCACTATTCATTTATTCAGTGTCGATTTGTATGTACTTAATGTTCATCATTTAACACAGCTTGGCTTGAACTCTGTTTGCTTTTAGAATTTCATTATTGACCTTCATTGTGACATTTGTTGTAGATCAAGTTGAAAATGGTTAAAGTCCTATCCAGGCACATTGGACAAATTTCTAAATTTCTCCCAATAGAAATTGGTAACTGCTAGTTCAAAGATTATGGTAGGTAGGGGATTATAAAGACTATCGGTTTTGATTGTCATATGACATTAGCTAATATTATAAAGTGATTACTAAATGGTTGTGTCTTCATTAGCTGTCTTAATCCTTTATACCCAATAAAGGCCAATGTGATGGGGTAAAATTGAGCAGCAAATGATGATTGCCATAGTCAGTAGAAGAGTTCACTCCAGTCCAAAAGTTCAGGCATTTTTTTTCCAAGGTCACATTACATGTGGCTGCAACAATCATGGCTTTGCAATTTTGTTAGCGTGTCTCCTTAGGCACAGTAGGATTGCAATTAGAAATCTGACCCAATGCCATGAAGAGTTGCCCACATGTGTTGAAATTGTAGAGTGGTCAGTCAAGGAAATAATTGCAACAATGTACTGAATGCTATCTACTACATGCAATAAACAATTTGGATTATGCAATGACCTTTAACAGTGAGCACAGTTATAACTGAATTAATTGGCATTTGAGTTAAGGGTCTGATTTGATCAGGAGCAAGAATATTGTCCAGCAGTAGCAGTGTTGGGATTTGTGTCCTCTTGTCAGAAATGTGTTTTAATTGGCTTATTATATTTCTCTAACACTAAAAAAGTGAACATAATGTGCGTTATTAGAATAGGTCATTAAAATATATGGTTTTATTGTTGAAATGAATTACAACATGTAGTGTTTTCACATAATTAAAACCAATGAAGCCCAATAAGAAACACTTTTTTTCAGTGATTCAGTTGTATCATAACTAACATTTGGAGAAGATAAAATATACATAATATTTTAACTCCATTAAAGAATATAGGGATTATCCCTCTAAAAAGCAAATGGTTAAGTGAGAACATTTTATGCTCTAATCATGACTCTAATATGTATGCTTTGACTTGAATATCAAACGTATAGGAAGCAAACTATCTCCTCTGCAGAATTGTTGCTAGTGAGCCACTCCCTGCTTCCTGCTGGAATACTGAGTGACTAGATTGATGCTGTACAGGTTTTGTGTAGGCATTCTCAGTTGCTGTTATTGTAGGAGCAAAACTGTCCCCGTCTATCCAGAAGATACTGTTTCACTCAAGTCTTCCCCTACCTTTTGCTGGTATATACCTTCCACTGCTTTTTCTTTCATAGTCCATTAGCCTTGGTGGAAGGGATGGGATGTGCATGTCCCATTTGACACTCTTGACAGATCTTGGCATATACTTATAGCTGGCCCAGAACTCAGTAGAAATACCAGATTGTCCTTAAAATCTTACAGCAAACCTCTTGCTTTTACCTCTGTCTAGAGAGTCTAGAGAGGGAATCACTATAGGCATGCGCCATTTTGCTTGGCTATAGTCTATTTTTCTTATTTAAAAAATTATTTATTTTTAAAAGGAACACATATGGTTTGTTCTTTTTTCTAACACTAGGATAAAAGCTAAAGCAATTATCCATTATTCATAAAAATTTGGAAATGGGTGATTAGATTTCTAAATAGTTGTAAAGTGAGTGTGTGTTTGTTTGTGTGTGTATCACAAGAGATGGATGCATGGTTTTGTCATTGTGAACTTCAGGAACATTTGATTTCTGGAGACATATCATGAATGCAAAATTGAGTGGAGGAATAAACCAGGAATTTGGTTAGACATCTTTCAATGTTGAAGAGATAGATGAGCAAGATTTTCTAAAGGAGAGAAAAAATGATATTCTCACTAAAAGATTAATAGTGTGCTATCTAATATATGTTATCTTCATTGGTTTTTGAATAGTTTCTATATTTTTATTTCATTAGTTGGATACATGATGCATTTTGACAACACAGGAAGAGAGTTAGAAAAATCAAGGGCATAACCTTCACACAGTATGGGGAACTATCTCTGCTCTGGTATTAAGAAGTAAGGACAGTGAAGGAGGAATCATATTGTTATTCTACTAAGAAGTTTGGAACACTCTTGTTCTACATTACTTGATGAATTGGAGGAAATGGAAGTTTTGGGGAGGAATACTTGGCTTTTTGGAATGAAATTTTAATTTATTTAAAGAAAAATATTTTCTTACAATTATCTTTGATTTCTCTCATGCTTTTTATTTTTTACACATTCAAATCTTAGAAGTAATATTCATATAATTATTATCATCACATTAGTGCAATGAAACCATTAATAGATTTGTTAATTGTTCTAACAGTAATGAAGCAAGAGACTAATTACTATGAACATAATATCTATATTCACTTTGTATTATTGACTGTTTGATGATCCAGGCACCTCACTCATATACAATACCAATTATCTCACTTTTGTAGATTTTTTTCTTAAGAAAAGTAGCATACACAATAATGGTAATTTTTTTATTGCATTAGAATATATATCATTTTGCAACTGTCTCTGTAATGCAGTATATGACTAATGGGATTTTAGAATACAGGGGGTTTTCTTTTCTTTTTTTAAAGATATTTTGCTTTTATTTTGGCAGTGTCAAATATTGGTTTGTAAAAATATTTTCATTCATGCTTCTAATAACTTAATAAATATTTATTCATTGCTTAGTAAGGTGGTTTGTTAAATCCTAAGGATTCAAGACAATATCAACTAGTTCTCATTTCTGAAATGTGCAACTTTTGTTGTATAAGATGTTCATAGATACAAAGGATGGATTGGAAAGGTAGTCAACCCTATTACATAACTGCTTTCATTTCACACAGATGTCATATACAATATATAGCAATTCATTAGCATAATATTTAAAATATTAAATAATTTCATTTTCTAGTTATAAAAATTAGTATCTGTTCCAAATTCACAGAACTAGAAGAAACTAGCTAAATATCTAATTTGTATGTTTTTCAGTGTTCAAGGTTAAAGTTGTGTCTTGGTACATGCTCATCAAGTGTTTTACATCCATGATGTATATTTATATGTCTCTGGCAGAAATGTAGGAGACCTCACTTCCTACCACAACACTCTATGACTCTTAACGTTCTATGGTAACCCCAACAGGAGAATTGTATGTTTTTAAAGGGGGACATAATTATATCACATGTGTTGATGTTATGAAGGAAAATGTTTACCTCTTTACTAAGATTCTAAGTTTACATCTTAAGTGGAAGTCCAAACCTTTCAACCATTTCAATAAAATTTTACATTTTATCAAGATAGTTTTTTCACAATTTGTTGGGAGACAGAGGCAAGAGGATCACTGAGTGCAAGGCCATCTTGATCTATAGAGCAAGTTACAGGACAGCCAAGGTAGCATAGAGAAACCCTGTCTTAAAAAACCAAAAAGAAAAAATTCTTAATTGTAGTAACTCAGCTAAGTCAATTATAATTCCATAGTTTTGGCAGATACGATCTAAATCAAATATGCATGTAGATTATAGCACCTATAAATTCTATATGCGCCTGTTAAAAGTTTACACATTGGGCACATTTTAGGATATTTTGAGGAAAGTACATACATTCAATGTACTGATATTACTATTTTTAAAAAAATTTACACAATGAATGGAATAGGGATACAGGCAGAATTCCTGGCCTTAATGATGTAGGAAAATTGGTAGCCCCCAGTCGTGCAGATTCCCCTGGAACGAAATCTGAGAATTTGTCCTCAAAGGACAAAAAACTACTGAAGAACCTTAAGTGACATGACCTGATGCAATATTCTTTAAATATACACACTGTTCAAGAGGGAGAAATCTGTAGAAGCAGTCAGGAGAAAAATACTGCCTAGCTGATGAAAAATGGAGGAGATTTGTTCAGAATTACTTCAGAGAAAACTGAGAGAAGTGAGCTGATATAAGATTAAATTTGGAGAAAGACTCCTGACAGGCCTTAGAGATAAGCAGTAAAATGAAAAGCTAAAAATGACTCAGCATATAAGCCATGGAGAAGAGCTGTGGCTCTAGGGAGTACACAGATCTAAGGAGCAAGGCAACGGAACTTGACTTTGTGTGTGTAGTATTTACATCATGTGTGAGACATGTGAAACAAAACCAAAACAGGTCTAAAAGGAAGGAAAATCATCTCTGGGAATCTTGGGTAAACGCTTATCCTTTTTGAGGAGCGTATAACTTCACATTTCCCATGAAAGAGAAGAAAGAGGAGAAAGAGTGCCTTAAAAAGAAAATGCAGATTACAATTACTGAAAAACATTTACTGGCTTGGCTTCCTCAACATGGGCTTCATTTAGTGTCGCTCTTTTCACATTAGAATGGGATATTGGTCTCAGTTTTCCAGAAGAAATAAATGGCAAAAACACTCTTTTGTTCTATAAAGTCTTTCTTTACTAGTTTTAAGGATAAAGCCCTCTACCCGCAGGTGGTGTTAACCACTTTTTTTGTGGCAACATGTAGCTGAAGAGTTGGGAGCTGGTGACAAAATTTAAATCCCCCACACAGAAAGCACTGAAAGTATTTCCTCCAACAAGGAATCAAATAAGAGTAAGAGGTTCCGCACTGAAACAGCGTTTTGGGTGGGAAATTTTAAAGTCTGTTTTTTAGGAGTGGTCTGGCAGTGTGAATGAGAGACAGGACACTGAGTTTAGACAAAGGGGTTGTTCTGTAGTAGAGAAGTTGCTTGGGGGATCTGAGGGAAGCAGTGATGGACTTAGGGTACAGGTGTCAGTGTTTGCCCTTGACAGACAGGAGTTAAGTCTGCAAAGCAGTTAAGTGTTAGGGGCAATTTAAGACTTGAGAGACAGTTGGGGATTAGAGCCCCTCCACCCTCCACTTTCCTTAGTTTCCCTATGGGTGGTTTTGTCATTGCACGCCCTCCCGGAGTTTGCAAATGGAAGGCTCCAGCTCTGCATAACTCTCAGTTTTCCTAGGATTCCTTACTGTTTCAGACAATTTGAGAACCATTGTCCCTAATTTATTATAATTTGCCCAATTACATATGACAACCGTTTTAAGCAATATGTTCACACAGTTCCCGTCAGTATTGGTGAAACCCTGTGAACGCTTCAGCTTCCTCTAACAAAGAGCTATTCTTTCTTAGCTTCAAAATTGAGCAAATTCATTAGCACTGTGTTTTCTTCACAGGAGCATGATAATTAGTCATTAATGATTTGTTCTCTTAAAACCAAATACATCTGACAGGGTGACCTAGGATTTTACATTTCAATGCTCGCTGAATTTTTCTGCTAGGGAGTCCGTGGATGTAGCTTTAATATATTCATTTCTAGTGACAGGTAGTGATCAACGAGGCTTTCAGGATTAAAGAAACCTGCAAGGTCACAATGGAGAAAGCCACAGGGCAGCCAATGACTATAGAGAGCACCAACCTGGGAGGAGACTCAAGTGGACAGGCTCCTCCTACACAAGCACATTCAGTTGAGCTTCTGGAAGGGACCTGAAATCTGTGGAAGAAGTTCCACCATTTCACATGGTAATGCCTAGAAGTAGCTGGGCAGTGGTGTTTAGCTGTGAGTTTGCCATTTCCTGAAGGCGTAAGTCATAAACAATGCCACACCAGTTTGGAATTATGATTAATAGGGTGGTATTTATTTAAAGGGGAAAAAACTTACAGATCACCGTCAGCCCTCTGCGCAACCAGGAAGGAAGTCTAGTTGCCAGCGGAGCAGGAAGTGAAGAGAGAGGAGAGGGAAGTGGCCGCTTTTTTAAAGGGAGAGAGACCACGCCCCAATGGGCTGGTATCTCAGCGGTGATAGGCTGGAGGAGTGGGAGGACCTCCCGTAACCTCCTTTTTGAAAGAGGTTACAGTCCATAATAAAGTTGGCTGTCTCTTCCTGGACAAGGTTGATGTGAACAGAAAATGGTTACAATATCACACTCAAGAGATGTGGAGGTTTAAGTGCGAAGTGTCTCCAGTAGGCTCAGGCATTTGAACATTTGGTGCCAATGAGTGGCACTGTTTGGGGAGGACTGAGAGGCTCCACCTTGCTGGAGAAAGTGGGTGTGTCACAGCAGCAGTGCTCTGAGAGCTCACTGATTCACCCTCCTTCTAGTCTGCTATTTTCTCCTCGCGTGTAGTAAACTATGTGATCTCTCAGCAGCCCGATTCTGCCTTCATGTTTGCTGCCCTGCATGCTAAAAGTTTTATGATGACCTCTTCCCTCTCTGGAACTCTTACCTCTTACCTCTCTGGAAATTCTTCTTTGCCCAAACTGCCCTGGTCATTTCATTGTATTAAGCAACAGAAAAGTAGAAAATTACATAAGTTGGTACTAGCCAGTGGGTTATTACTCAGAAGATCCTATTGTGTGTTTGTGTTTGTTCGTTTGTAACATGGAAGTCTTTGGGATTTTGAATTAGAAAATCAATTGGATACTGTCGTCTATCCTAGGAGCAGCCTAGAAGCTGGGAGGCCAGAAGGCTTAAAGCCATGTGATAATAGAGGTATAACCCAAGAAGTTTCTGAAGGGATTAATAACACTGTAGAAGTAGTGTTTCTTTGATACTTTGACTAAGAATCTGACAGCCTTCAGCCCTTATCCTGAGAACTTTTCTGAGCTTAAATAAAAGATTGGTGGACTAATTTCTTAGGCAGAGAAACTTTTAAGACAGCATGAAGCTACATCTTGGGTATAGTTATTATTAATAACTCCCACTCAAAAGAGCAACTTGGAAAGAAAGAAATACAAAATGCACAGTAGGAAAGAAAATATTAGGAAGTTTAACATTACAGCCAAGGTCCATATTGAAAGACAATTGTTAAGGAGATTAGTCCTTTTAAGGAGAGGCCTGTTTTGTCCTAGATCAAAGGGAAAGGTGACCTCAGTGCAAGGCTCATTACAGAGGTCCAACTTTCAAAAGACAGTTCAAGGTGTTTTCTGCTCCCAGAAAACAACAGAATAAAAGCACTGCTGCTAATGTGATTCCAGGGGGTCAGAGACCATTCAACGCTGAGAGCTGGATTTGGCAGTGTCATCCTTGTGGTGCTGGCTATAGAGGCATAAACAATGCAAGAGGGAAGAGTTTCTGTTTTCTTCCTAGGAGGTTTCTGGGAGAAACTGCTGCCTAGCTGAGCAGTGTGCATCAGGGGAATGCCTGGACGGAGGTTCTTAAAAGACCAGCAGCCATGAAAGACTTTTGCACAAAGAAACAAACAGGAAACCTGGGCTGCAAAGGAGCCCCAAGATGTTGCATATGACATGTCTGCGAGTAGACAGTGAGAACAACCAAAGAGAAAGAGAGAGGGGTATGCTGTAGGCAGCAAAGCTGGAAGTGCTGACCCATGTAAGCTTTTTTAGACTAAAGGACACTGAACTTGAACATATAGGGTTTGGTACTTACCGTGCTTGGTTTTGGCTCAGAATTTTCTCATTATACCCCTATTACCCTAATTTTAAGTGATAATGTATATCCCGTGCCATTAAATCTTGGAGGTATGTATTTTCTTTTAATTTTACAAGTGTTTGCAATTAAAAGATTGCCTTGAGTTCTGAAGAGACTTTAAATTTTTTAAAAGTGTAAACTATTAAACATTATAGGACTATTCTTGGCATTGGACTAAATACATTTTGTGTTATGATATAGCCATGGTCTTCTGAGAATCAGGGAGTGAAACATAGTCATTTAAATGGGAAATGTTCTCCATAACTCAGAGATTTGAGTTTCAGTAAGTGTTCCTGTTGGGGGATGTTTATGAGGTACTTTCTTGCTGGAGGAAGCCTGTCAGTGGAGGCAGGCTTTGTGAATGCATAGCCTGATCCCCGTTCCAGTTTGCTATCTCTGTATCATGCTTGTGTGCAAAGATGTGATCTCTCAGCTTCCAGCTCCTGCCTTCTTTTCTGCTGCTTGCTTTCCTGCCACAATGGCCCCTTATCTCCCTAGAACTGTAGTTACATTTAGTTGTTTCTGTTTTCATGGGAAAAGAAAAGTAATGAATATATGATCTATTTCAGAAATGGCTTTTGGTTCTGATGCCAGTTCAAGAAACACATTGAGACAAAATCTGGAAGCAACTCTTTTGGAATTTGCATCCCCAAAATCACTTTTATCTATAGAAGCAACTTTGGAAATGTTACCTAATGAGGGAAGACAAGTTTTTCAAACTTAGTGAGATGGCGCTGAAAACATTCATAAGATGAGTTTGGTTCACTTTCTGAAATAATAATAATTATTATAAATGTTTCTCCAAAGAGAGTTGACCTCCTACCACACTGTTATTTTCCAACACTTGACTTTGCTTGCACTTACTGATATAGCAAGTTGAATACACTACAGTCTTATCTATATAAGATTCTAAGAGGTATTTTAAAAATTAGATTCGGAGTACTCAGGATTGTAGAATTCATTAAATTGGATAAATAGCACCATAAGTATTTGAGAGCTTAAAAGCAGTACCACTTGACAATTATCTTCAAATTTTCCATTCTCATATTTGCTTATTTTATATTTTCCTTTGCATATCCAAGAGAAAGGCCTTCCAAAAAGTAACTGATACATTTTTTTCCTTTATTTAATTTTAATTTTCAAAATTCATTTTGCATACCAGCCACGATTCTCCCTCCTGTTCCTCCTCCATTTTCTCCCCACGTCCACCCCATTCAATCTCCAAAAAGGGTAAGGCTTCTAATGAGTCAGTACTAAGCCCCACCCCCTTACCTCAAGGCTGAGAAAAGCATTCTCCCAAATGGTGGATTTTTTTTTCTTATTTAAACTGGACATTTTTTTTATCTCCAAAAAAACAGGTAACATAAAATTATAACCTATTTGCAGTTGGTCTTCAATGTATTAACATTAACTGAGTGCACCTCATGGAAGTGATAAGAGAAAAATGAGGCAAGCTAGAAAGACAGCTGAAAGTCAAGCAGCAAAATATTTAATATTCAAGTTCATAAAAATTTAGCTCCAAGTCATTTTATAAAAATTCCTCTCTAGTTAGATGAGAGCATAGAATTTCAAAATATGCATCAACAATGATAGCCTGTATGAATCTTTATTTTTATTTTATTTTATTTATTTTCCTGTATATGTCATTGAGCCTCAATAAGGCATTTGGGATACTTCAGTCATTGCCACTGTACCTTCACAGTTCATCTATCACTTCTCATCAACTAAGAATATATATCAGAGAGAAAGACAGCCACTCTATGCCTTTATGATTTTTTATCTTTATCTTATTTTAAAAATTTCTCAGAAAACATGTTTTCTGAAAATGTATGTGTTTGACTTTGCAGCACAAACGTATTTGCTGGATACAAGTAAAATGCATAGACATAATAGCTCTCTATAACAGTTTGCACACACAGATGTTGTATACCCTTCTGCTATGGACAGATCCCCAAATATTACCAAAGCTCCTAATATCCAGGTTATCTCTTAGCTGAACATGAGCTACATAGTATCATCTTTAATTTTCATGAATTAATAATAATAATTTTTTAATTTGAGGAAAAGCAAATAAACAACATCATAGTAACAGGCATAAGAACAAAAGGCCATGTTCCTCCACAATATGAATGGTACCCATGGCTTTTGGGCATTTACACTGGTTATTTTACACTGTGGAAAATGGTACAATCTTCTCAGTAGAAATTGCATAAATTGTTTTAAATTTTAATATATGACTATTTAATCAGCCCTTAAAAATAGAAGAAGGCTGCAGTCAACTTCACAGGCCCCTTGAGGTGAATCAAATTAAAATTATATCTTCCTAATGCTTCATTTTCAGTTCAGTTTGCATTCTTATGAAGATAATGCCTTAAAATTCTCCTTTCCCAAGTAAAACATTTAAGATTTTCTCTCCACTGAATTTTGTATTTTATGTATACACAATGTCTGCAAAAAGAAAATGTAATTTATGTCAGATATATGTTTTGAGAGTAAAATGAAGACCACTGCAAAATAAGATTCAGTTGGATTTTGCATCATTTTTTAAATCTTTTCTTCAAGTAGAAGTAAAATAATTATTCCATTGATATTGTTTGATGTAGGAGAGTCTTCTATCTATCTATTGCTTTCATTGGTTAATTAATAAAGAAAACGGCTTGGCCTGATAGGTCAGAACATAGGTAAGCAGGGAAGACAGAACAGAATAGTGGGGGGTAAAAAGTAGAGACAGGCAGACGCCATGGCTCTTCTCTCCGAAAAGGATGCCAGTTAGACTCATCTCTATAAGCCACAGTCAAGTGGTGATACAGATTATTAGAAATGGGTTGACTCAATCTGTAAGAGCTAGCTAATAAGAGGTTAGAACTAATGGGCCAGGCAGTGTTTAAATGAATAAAGTTTCTGTGTTATTATTTCTGGGGCTAAGCTAGCCATGTGGGATCTGGGCAGGATGAAAAGCAGGCCTGCTCACCTCACCACTACAATTGCTGCCAATGGTTAATACAAAGATTAACAAAAAAAGTACACCTTTTGTTAGAGAGGAACATATTTTTTTCCTAAAGGGATTAAATGATTTATTTCTTTTTGCTTCAACATCAGTAGGTTTCCAGAATCTACAGCATATGTACCTATTCTCTGGACCACACACATTTAATCCTTATTTTATATTTACAGCTTTCAAAAGGAGGATGGAATATTGATGCTTACTTTTCCAATATTGTTCTGATTTCTTTATTCCAATTGTTGCAAACATAAGTGATTTATTTCAAATAAATTTCATGTTGAATAAACAAAGTACTTCTTTTTAAAATAATATTTTCTAATGTTGAAACACATCAGATGAAATAATTTATCATTTTTATGTATAGATTTCTAGTGCTATAGGTTAAAGGAGAGATGGTTCAGGTAAAAATAAATAATATGTAAAACAATTTTATAATATGCAATTAGATATTGTGTGCATTTTGACAAAGTAATGATTACTTATTAAATACAGTAAAAGAAACACGTGTCCTGACCAAATATCTAGCCTCAAATTAAAGTATTAAATGATATGAATTTTGCTTACTGTTCATTGTTTTTTATTTTTATCCTAACTGAGGATCGTTAATATATTTCTCTTCATATGGATATGTCTCATCTATTTCACCTCGTTTTTTTAAATTTATTTATTTATTAAGGATTTCTGCCTCCTCTCAGCCACCGCCTCCCATTTCCCTCCCCTCCCCCTCCCCCAATTAAGTCCCCCTCCCTCATCTGCTCAAAGAGCAATCAGGGTTCCCTGACCTGTGGGAAGCCCAAGGACTGCCCACCTCTATCCAGGTCTCATAAGGTGAGCATCCAAACTGCCTAGGCTCCCCCAAAGCCAGTACGTGCAGTAGGATCAAAAACCCACTGCGATTGTTCTTGAGTTCCCATTCTTCCTCATTGTCCGCTATGTTCAGCTAGTCCAAATTTATCCCATGCTTTTTCAGACCCAGCTTTGTGAAGGCAACAGGTAATGGAAACAGTTCACCTCGTTTTCGTGGATGCATTTTTCCTCTTGGATGCAATGCTGGGACAGGGAGTCGGTAGCCCTTGCATTGAGATGGTCCACATGAAGAGATCTAGACAAGAGAATGCAAAAGGAAGCGGAATGTATAATTTCTTATTCTGTTCCGTGAAATTGTCTGCCCATTCTGCAGCTTGCTCGCTGTAAATTACACTTTTTCCACATTCTGTGAGATAAGACGTAGAAATCGTATGTGAGTGGGAACTACGTTTGCACCTCATCAAAATCACTCTGGTGCCACTTCTGCATCTAACAACCCAATGGAAGAGAGGATGCAGCTGAACCTAGAGGACAAATCCATCTCCTGGAGCCCAAGCATTGATTCTGAAGTCCAGACAACCTTTAGGATACTCTGCAAGAAAAATCTGTGTGCTGACCATGCCCTCCTTCTCCCCTCATTTCCTGACAGCTTCCTTATCAGTTGAGTACCCCTCCAAGCCAGAGAATGAGAGATCCTATATTACTAATTGGTCAGCTTAAGCAAATTTATTTTACTAGCTCAAAGCTCTGTGGTCTAGAAATGAAAGATCAAGGAATGTCTGTGGCTAAATTATTAAGATATCCATTTAGGGCATCTGTGGCTTTAGATGTGCCTATACACACTATTTCTTTCTTCTTGAGAATCTCAGTCTCTCTAAATCTTAATTTCCCTTTATAGAAAGAAATCATCATGCTGTCTTAGGGATGGATCAGTTTAATGACTTTATTTAAAGCTAATTATCAATTTATTTTTAATCTAAAATTATTTTATTTTTGTTTGTTTGTTTCTATGTATGTTTTAAATGTGTGTAGGTGCACTCAGAGGCCAGAAGAGACTCTTGAATTCTCTAGAGCTGTGATGATTGGTTGTTGTGAGCAGTCCAACATGGGTTCTGAAAACAAAAGTTGGATCCTCTGTAAGAGCAGTGAGTACTCTTTACTACTGAGCCATCTCTCAAGTTCCTAACCTGACTATTTATATATAAATTCTATCTCCAAATAGTCATATTTGGAAGTACTTTTGAGATAAGACTTTAAGTCTGGGGAATCACAGTTCAATTAAAATCTACCTTACTAATATAATTCACCAGTCAAGTTCAACAGAATGTAGAGTTGCTTTGCAACAGCCATGGCATCTACGGTAAATATAGACTATTCCTTATTTTAAAACACAACCACTTCTTTGATTGTATTGTTTGTTCTCTTACTTAAAAGCGTTCTACAGGTATCTACTATATATCATAGAGTCCCATTTTCTATTGTGGTGTTTCACCCTAACAACCTTTGCAATTATAGATTGCAGTCTATTGCTTGCCTTCTGAATAAACTCATAACATTCCTCTCCTCTTCCCTACTGATACCATTATTTGGTTCAGAATCACTCTCCCTCATTATAAGTCAACACACTTGATCTCATAAGCATCAGGAATCTCAGCACTACATTGTTTGGGAAGGCATTCCCTAATTCACAGATTTTACTAGTATGCAGTAATCTTTTTAATGATTATTTACTATTTCCCAATTACAACTTTGTTTTGAAAACTCATTGCAATCTAACATGTATTCACATGACTGTACATGAGTAGTTATTTGGGAAATGGTAACCCATGATTAACCGAGAATTTTCTTCTGACTCAGGTTTATTTGAGTCTATTTAGTTCACAGTAGAAATTGTCTATTCCCAAAGGGCAAACCAAGAAATGATGTTGGTAACAAATCGGAAATATCTGACAGAAATTTATTTGACACACAAGTTGATTCTAAGCTTCAAATGCATGTAACAAGAAAAAATATTTTATTGAACTGCTTCCCTCCCTGTCTCTTCCCTCCCCTTCTACCCTCTCTCATGATCCCTACACTCTCAGTTTACTCAGGATATCTTGTCTTTTTCTACTTCCTATGTAGATTAGATCTATATATGTTTCTCTTAGGGTCCTCATTGTTGTCTAGGATATCTGGGATTGAGAATTGTAGTCTTGCTTTTCTTTGCCTTATGTCCAAAAGCCACATATGAGTGAATAAATATTATATTTCTCTTTCTGAGTCTGGGTTGCCACACTCAATATGTTGTTTTCTAGATACATTCATTTGTCTGCAAATTTCAAGAGGCCATTATTTTTTTTCCACTGTGTAGTAATCAATTGTGTAACTGTACCACATTTTCTTTATTCTTTTTTTTTTTGGTTAAGTGGCATTTAGCTTGTTTCCAGGTTCTGGTTATTACAAATAATGCTGCTTTGAGCATAGTTGAGCACATGTCCCTGTGGTATCATTGAGCATCCTTTGGGTATACACCCCAATGTGGTATTACTGGGTCTTGAGGTAGGCTGTTTCCTAATTTGATGAGAAATTGACATACTGATTTCCAAAGAAGCTGTACCAGTTTGGACCTCCACCACCAGTGATGGGGGAGTGTTATATTTACCTTACATCATCTCCAGCAGAAGTTGTCCTTAGTGTTTTTGATCTTGGCCATTCTGACAGATGTAAGATGGACACTTAAGGAAATGCTCAACATTCTTAGCCATCAGATGAATGCAAAAAAATTTAATGTTTATATTGAATCTATAGGCATTTGAAACACGTGTAAGTTTAAAAGTGACATTAGGTGGAGCTTAGGGAGCCTAAGAAAAAGGAGTACAAGTAAGAGAGGTTGATAACGTGACGAGAATACATCTACAAAATCATCTAAGTAGGGCTCATAAGAGCTTACAGAGACTGAGGTGACTAAGGGAGCCCACATGGATCTATATTAAAACTTGTTCAAATATTTTTGAGTGATGACCTTGAATTATGCCATTTTGTAGGTATGTTGCTTTTAATTTAGTTTTACCCCATTTTCAGAATGTTCTATCAGGAAGCGCTTGGCCTTGTACCTGCCTCTCAAGTGTCTCTAATTGGTCTTACTGTTTTCTGAGGAACCAATTTATGCTTGGCATCCTTTTAATCTTACTGCTTCCCTGTGCTCATTTTCAAGGAAGTTCTTAATTTGGTTAACATGACATTTTCTACAAGGCATTGCACCTAGCATCAGTTACATTGGTTAGAAATGTCTAAGGAAAATGTTTCAAAATTCTTCATAATTCATATGTTCGTGGTAACCAACCGCTCCAGCTCTTTAATTGGATGCAAGAATTACTTAGCAAGAGGACAAAAGGCCTACCTGGTAATGAAAACCTATCCTACTCACCAGGCCTAGTGAGGTCATGGATTTCTTGGGCAAACTTTGTTTTAGTTAGAGTTACTATTGCTATGACAAAACACTATGATCAAAAGCATGTTGGGGAGTAAAGGGTTTATTTGGTTTACAATTTCATAGTCAGTCCTTGAAAAAATTCAGGGCAGGAACTCAATCAGGGCAGGAATCTGGAGCCAGGAGATGTTGTAGAGACTATGTAGGAATACTGTTTACTGGCTTGCTCCTCATGGTTTGCTAGAATCCAGAGCCTATGGGTGGTCCCATCCACAATGGACTGGACCCTTCCACATCAATTATTAATTTTAAAAGTACCCTACATGCTTGCCTACAGCCCCACCTTAAGAAGACATTTTCTCAATCGAGGTTCACTTCTCTCTGATGACTGTAGCTTGTGTCTAGTTGACATAAAATTAACTAGCACAAGCTTCAACTGCCACTTTATGAAATCAGCATAATTTCTAACTTCATTCTAAATATTCATCCTTATGCTCACAAACAAGTATACCTCAATAAAGAACTTCATCTTTACAACAGACACTCCAGAAAAATCACAAGTGATCAAAAACAGAACAAATGATCCTGCAGTGCCCAACCAGAACTAATCTGTCTATCTACAACACAAATCCTGCACCTAGGGCTCAGGAAACATCATGAAAGGAGTGGGATTGTCGGAGTCAGAGGAATAGGTTCTCCACTGTGAGGTTGTGTCACAGAGAAGTTATACTCATGAAGTCTTAACAACATGGCTGTCTAAACAAGACTTGAGTAAGTACAATACCAATAGGCATGCTAAAGTAGAAGGGGGAAAGTCTCATGAAACCCCATTCATAAACAAAGAACTACAGGCAACTAAGGAACATGCACACACAAACACACACACACAGACACACACACATAAAACACATATACATACACATGTATATGTAACAGTAATTAGAGGAAAAGAAGTGAGAGGTCATGAACTTCAGGGTACATTGGAGTGTTTGGAAAGAGCAAAGAGGAAAGAATCTAATTATATTTTAATTTTAAATAATAATAAAAAATTGACATCCTTGTGTTGAAATTAGCAATGGAAATGGAAATTTGCTAGAGGTCTGAAATGTTTAGGTGCATTTCGACGGACCAGGCAGGTACGGGAAACATGGGCCTTTCTAATTAATTTGGTAATAAGGAGTTTTGTCAAGTATCTTTTTATATTTGTCTTCTGAGGGGCAAGATTGAATACTTGTCGTCTAAGGAAGATGGACCATTCATAAAATACCTAATTCAGTTTCTTCCTCAGCCTCGTTTAGATTGCTTTTATTTCTTTTTCATTGGTTAAGTAATTAACATTTCAATACTTAATGATCTGTTTTATAAGCAACCATTTATTTTAGTAAATGTACTATGATCTGGCTATAATTTTTTTATGATCAAAAGAAATAAGAAAGATTGAGAGAGTGAGAGCATACAAAACAATTAAATCCAAATTATAAATTTAACAAAGACAACTTAAAAATTAAATTTTAAGAAGGCAATTCTGAGCTTCTGAACTTCATAATTACAGTTATGAAATTGCAATGAAAATAATTTTATGGTTTAGAGTTACCAAAACATGAGAAACTACATGAAAGTGTCATAACATTAGAAAGGTTGAGAGCCACTCTTGTAGAGGAAGGGAATTTTTGAAATGAAACTGCTCATTCCAGAATTTCTAATATTTGAGGGTATCTATTGCCACTTAGAGAGTTGATATAATGGCTAGAAAAAAAATATGGTCCAGAGAAAAAAGGCAGGACCTTTATGAGGCATGATTAACAAGGAACACCTGATATTCCATGGGTGCTATATGGGGGCAATTGGGTTTTCTAGAAAGCATGTTAATATATGTATATTGACTACATATTGGCTATTTTATCCCAGAGAGGGACTTTAAAGGTTGTTACTATATCTACAATAAATTGGTAGCACATAGTATGTCAAGATATAATTGTCTTCTGATTCATTATTATTAAACATCCAGATACATTTGATGTGATATTTCTAAAAATCACCACGTATAATATAAACATAAATATAACATTATATATTTTATTTTGTAGGGTACTTGACACTTACACATTTTTCTTTCCTGTTAAGCTAAAATTGTCTCATGGCATGTACCTTGAGGCCTATAGGACAGAAAAAAATTGGCGCTAGTTCAGGGCCTATACTTTGAGGCCTGTAGTACAAAGAAAAACTTTGCTTGAGTTTGAGTGAGGATAAGACAGCAAAAACTAGGTAGAAGTCCCTCGATCCAGAGTGGGTGGTTTGGTTGCTTCTCATTTGTTGGAGGTATCCTCAAATCACAAGGTGTTACTTAACATATATAAGCTGACTCTCACAGTAATAAACTGAATTCTTGCTTTGACTCTACTCTCTATCATGTCTGATTGTCCTGAATTGTGGGACTAGACAACAGGTGGATAGCACACTCACTTTTCCCTGGGAAATAAGGAGGGTAAGGAAGCCTAGCAACTGGTGCCCGAACGTGGGGTGACTTGTCCCTGGACAAAGCAGTTGTCAAGGTGAGTGAAACCGCACGATGGGTAATGCAACTTTGGGGAAGGAGACAGGTGAGGAAGAGAAGGAAATGGTCAAAGATCAGGAGAGGTCTGAAGAATTAAAAAGTAACCAATTAATCAAAAGAATGGGGAAGAAGGAGACAGATAAGAATGAAGCTCAAAAATGGGTGCAATTTACTGAAACGCAGTCCCAGGGGAGAATAAGGCAGGAAGAGCACACGGACAAAAAGGAAAGTAGATATTGTCCGTGATGAGGAGTGGCTGCCTCCTTATGCCCAGCCACCCTAGAAATGATAAAATGGGAGAGGGGAGTGGGACAAATAAGGGAGCTCCATCCTTTTCAGGAGAAAATGAATATATACTTGGGTGGGACTGGATGGTGAGACAAAAGAAAGTTTAGGACGCTAATCCTCCTGGGGTTGTCTGAAAACTTCCTGGGACAAGATTTGTTAGGACAAATGGATGCTGACATTACCACTGACCAATTAGCCTTATATGATGATAAAACTGAGCAAGGTTTCATCAGGCAGACACCCCCCCAACACTTGGATTTACCCACAAATGTAGAAACCACTTTCCCCAGGGTCCTCCCTATTAGGGGGGGCACTTAGTAAGCGGGTATGGGTGGAGCAGTGGCCATTACCTTAACTTAAACTTAAGATACTCAAGGAAATAACCAGAAATCTGCTTAAAGAAGGATGGATAAAACCTTTGATAAGCCCCTGGAACAGCTCTGTGTTTGTAATACATAAGCCTAATGGGACCTAGAGAATATTACAGAACCTACGAGCAATCAATGCCTGTATGGAGCTAGTAGGGGCTTACCTTGGGTTCCAGCAATCTCCTCCCAGTTTCACCTTACTATAATTGATCTAAAGGACTGCTTCTTCTCAGTTCCTCTTAATGAGGAGGATTGTGAAAGTTTGCCTTTTCCATTCCTAAAATTAACTCCTTTCTACCTGACAAGAGGCCTGAAATGACTATCCTCCCACAGAAGGTGAGGTGGATCTTGTTGAGTGCTGGCACTGAAAGGATCCTAAACCAGACTTCTCAGATGACGACATCCTGGATGTGGTGGCCTGATCTGATGTTTGACTTCTGCAATTTGGTACAAAAAAGCTGTAACATGGGAGACTGGATTCCGGGAATAGAAGGGAGACCTGAATGCAGAGGCTCTTGGGGGTGTACCCTACCCCAGGCATCTTACCCTAATGATCCTAGGTTTTCTCATGTCCTTAGAAGACATGCCCTGCTGCAGACACTTTTATGTATGCCAAGGAAGCAACCAGACTATCTCTGCTATTAGAAACTGCAGTGTGTGTGTGTGTGTGGGGGGTCCTGATTACTATGTTCTTCCTGGGGATGTGAGCAAACTGGGCTGGACATAATTAGAAAAGACAGAGACTGCATTATGTTATTTACAAAAGTCTTTAAATTCCTTAGCAAGGGTAACCTTACAAAATAGGAAAGGCTTTGACTTGGCTTTTTATAGAACAGGGAGGAATTTGCAGGGCATTTGGGGAAGAATGTTGCTTCTATGCAGATGATTCTGTGATAGTTACAAGAACCCTAGATGAGTTAAGAAAATATATTGATTCATTTAAGTCAAGGATCCTCAATGAGATCTGGTTTAATTGGTCCACATGGCTTACCACACTCATATCTTCCCTAATTGGCCTGATGGCTCTTTGTTTATTGATCTGTCTCTTTGGCCCATGCAATTTCCAACGGCTGAAACAAGCATTCCAAAAACAGATACAACAGGTACAACTCATGGCCCTCTGAGCACATTATGATAGGCTCGATATATCTTACCCCATGGATGAACGCTCAATTTGAGGATGTCCAGGCTGAAACTCTAGAAAGGAGTGGCCTTGACCCATACTCTCTCCCCAGTGGGCTTTTGTGGTTTGGTGATCGGGGTAGAGGGTGGTATATAAAACAAAAGGGAGAGATATTGGGCTAAAGTTATCTCAGGTCCTATACCTTGAGGCCTGTAGACCAGAGAAAACCCTGGCTCGAGTCTGAGTAAGGATGAGACAGCAAATACTAGGTAGATGCCTCTCAATCCAGAGTGAGAGTTTGGCTGCTTCTCACTGGCTGGAGGTACCACCACATCACAGGATGTCACTTAACATATATGAACTGACACAATAATAAAATGATTTCCTGCTTTGACTCTACACGTTGTGGAGCTGCAAACATGCAGATAGCACGCTCACCTTTTCCTGGAGAATAAGGGGGCTCATGAAGCCTAGCACTTTATCAAATTTTCTATCCCAAAGTGACTTAAGTAGTATACTAAATACTATTGATATTTTAACAAGCAAAGACATATTTATTCTATAAAACAGCCAGTTCCATAATATTTGACCATACATTCCTCTCAAGTCATTTATAACTAAGCAGAATTTATTATTTATTGAATGATTACACTATTTCCAGGTCGTAAGAAAGTTTACCAAAATTTTTATCACTACTTTAGACAATATATAAAATAGTTAATCTTATAATATTTAATCTTCTATTATTACCTTATAACTAAATAGTCTTATATTTACTGCTGTAACATCTGCACTATTAACCACAGTACTGAGTTGTTCAAGCTAAAGTGATAATAACTGATTAATATTGTTTGTGGAATGTAACACCCTTAATTTCAAATATACTACTATCATTTTCGGATATTTGTGTGTTTTAATGGTCTCTTCAGAGCTATTGAAATGGAAAATTCATAAAATATTTTACATATAATTCTATTAAAATTATGCAATTTTTATTTTATCATAAAAACTGACACTTATTGCTGTACATTATATAACTTTTGAAACATTTTACAAGTATCAACAAATGTCTTATTCATAAAGCAAAGTGGTACAGATAAGAAGGACACATTGTCTTCTTAGTTCCATTATTTGGAGCTGAGAGCCGGAGTGAAATGATTTGCCTTCAAACACAAGGCCCGTTGATTTGTGAAGCAGACAGTAAGTGGGATGCTTTTGACAGGGAATTACCTACTTGTATATTTTGCATGTTAAAGTTCAATGAAATATCTTTTTAAAAAATAAGTTTGATACATTAAACTTTCCTAAAACTGTACATTCCTTTCAGCATCTTTTTCACAAACAATTCTAGAATTTGAGTGAGTCTTAAATTATGACCATTCTGAAAGTTCAGTCACAAATTTTTCTTTGGGAAAATGTACAGTAAATGCAATCTCCTTGTGATTATACTTTTAAAATAGATGTGAAATTTGGAGCATAGTCTCACAAATCACAGTCACACAAGAGATTCTAAACTCATGATGACAGAATAATGCTGAAATTTCCCTTAAATCACAGCAGCGGGGCAGTAATATATAGCCAAAAAATGGGAGCTTTGGGTTTCTGTTAAATAGCAGATATTACCAATGTTTTATCTCTCACAGTGTTGGAAGAACAGTTATAATGGGGCTATACTCTCTGAGAAGCTCAATGTGTTTTGGAAGTTTGTGAGGTGCAGAGTCTATAGACAACCCTGTATTAAGCCACTAGGTATTATTTTCTGTGTTTATGTGAATTTATTCTATTGTTTTAAGAAATTATGTAATATATATTTACTTGCTACACATCAGAATATATTCTTATTTCAGTTTTTGAAATGGATGAAACAAATCAAGCATCCTTAGAAAGAGTTAGGACCCAGACCCTGAAAGAACAGCTCCATGAAATGGATGATGGTAGTAATTGGTCTGAACTTGGACATTAAAAAATGACTATAAGCTTGGTATAATGTCTCATATCTTCAATCTCAGTCCTGGGAGGTAGAAGCAGGGGGATCTTTGTGCGTTTGAGGCCAGCCTGGTCTACATAGTAAGCTTTTGGGAAAGCAGAATTCTACAATAAGACCCTGTTTAAAAATATGACTGCTGCTCATATGATTGAGTACACATAAATTCCTTTCTTGTGCAAATCAAAACAACTCTAAGATTCCATCTTACAGCTGTAAGAATGTCCGAGATCAAAAACACTAATGACAACTTATGCTGGAGAGGTTGTGGGGTAAAGGGAACACTCCTGCATTGCTGTGGGAATGCAATCTGGTGCAGCCCCTTTGGGTGTCAGTGTGGCAATTTCTCAGAAAATTAGGGAACAACCTTCCTCAAGACCCAGTAATATCACTTTTGGGTATATATCCAAAGGATGCTCAATCGTGCCACAAGGACATGTGCTCAACTATGTTCACAGCAGCAGTGTTTTTCATAGCCAGAACCTGGAAACAATGTAAATGCCCCTTGATTGAAGAATGGATAAGAAAAATGTGGTACATTTACACAATGGAATACTACACAGCAGAAAAAATAACAACATCTTGAATTTTTTAGACAAATGGATGGAGCTAGAAACCATCAGTTTGAGTGCGATAACCAAGATTCAGAAAGACAATTATCACATGTACTCACTCATAAGTGGTTTTAAAACATAAAGCAAAGAAAACTAGCCCACAATTCACATTCCCAGAGAACCTAGACTACAATGAGGACCCTAAGAGAGACATACATATATCTAATCTACATAAGAAGTAGAAAATGGCAAGATCTCTTGAGTAAATTGGGAGCATGGGGACCTTGGGAGAGGGTTGAAGGGGAGGGGAGAGGCAGGGAGGGGAGCATAGAAAATGTAGAACTCAATAAAAATCAATTTAAAAAAAAGAAAGAAAAGCAAACAACAAAAATTCAAACTACTGAACTGATTAATTTGATGTCTAAGCTATACCTGAATCATTATAAAATAAACGAACAACTTTTCTGTGTTATGTCATCAAGAATTGGTTGGCGGAGTTCAGTTGTTATGCTCCATATAAAACATGTGCAGAGAGAAATAACTTGCTGAAGGGGGAACTGGGATAATGTTCCTAGATAACTTTTAGTGATACCCCTTGTTAAAGTAGCATAATGTCTGGAAAAGACCATATAATTTTGGATCAAAAAATAATTTCATTTTTTATAAGATGTGTAATCTTAGCTTTATCAAAAAGAAGATTATTACCCTTTCTTCAAACATTACCACTCTTTTGACAAACATGAAACATTCAGAACTCTTTCTATTAGTTATTTTGAAATATAAATGTATTTATAGACATTGATTTGATAATTAAGCAATAAACACATTTATGGAAGAATTACAGTGAATCCTATAAAAATGAACGCTTACTACATAGCAACTGAAAATCTACAACCAAGCAGGAGTTAGTTGATAAACTTTACCAAGCCTTAATTTCTCAGTCTGAAGGCGTAAGTCACAAACAATGCCACACCAATTTGGGATTATGATTAATAGGGTGATATTTATTTAAAGGGGAAAAAAACTTACAGATCACTGTCCCAGGCAACAGCCCTCTACGCAACGCAACCAGGAGTCTAGTCGCCAGTGGAGCAGGAAGTGAAGAGAGAGAGGAGAGGGAAGTGGCTGCTTTTTTAAAGGGAGAGAGACCACGCCCCAATGGGCTGGTATCTCAGCGGCTATTGGCTGGAGGAGTGGGAGGACCTCCCGCAACATCAGTCTGTGTTCTTAGACTGTCCTGTTGGAAGACATGAGACCTAGTTTTGGATCAGCATATGAACACTTGTCTAATCTGTCTCCTTGAGGCAATGCCTGTGAGACAGTATCACAATTGACGAGAGCGAGTCTACCTTGGGATGGTGTAGAATACAGCTGGAACCTTGCAGTTTGCATGTTTCCTTCTCTCTTATGATATTAGTGATTCTCTTGGTGACTTCTAGTTTTGCTTTCTCAGTCATTCATGGGACAGGTGTAATCATTCCCAGAAAGCACATTTTTTCTTTCTCCAATATTTTTCCCTAAAATTCATTGAGAACTAACCGATGCATCTCAAATTTCTTTAGAGAGGCTTAGGTGTATAGGATTCTTTTGTAGGACAAGGGAACAGTTGGAGAAATAGAAGTTAACTGAATATATACAATTGATGCCAGATCACCCTTATTTTTGTAAATATGCTTTGTTAAATTTTGAGCATTATTGTTGTTCTTGAAAATGTGTGGAAATTTCTATCATCTTTTAGCTTTGTAAGGACAGGTATTAGGAGCAGGGCAGCCTAATCCTGGGTCAACATATGAGTACATGTCTGGTGTTTTTCCTTGAGACAAGGCACCCATGGAGACAGAGTCTCACTTGGCAAGAACCAGTAGACCATGGGACGGCAAAAACCTTTGCCGCATTCATAGCTTGAAGGCTCTTTTCTTTATGACGTTGTGATTCTTTGCTAGGTTTGTAATTTCACTTTGTCCGTCACACATGCAGCAGCTGTAATTTTATCTGAAAACTGTTCTTTCTCTAATATTTTCCTTTTAGAATCAGCAGGGGGACAATTTGCTCTCCAAATCTCTTATCTGGAATTATTAACTACAACTCCATTCCTGGGAACTTTTCTGACTCAGTAGGGACAGTTAGGTACATATGAGAAACAACACTTGGAATATTGACCATGTCTCACCGTTCTGGAGAGGAGAGTAGTTCACGCAGACACAGAATAGGGAAAAGGCCTCAGGAATACACATGGTGCCAACTGTTGAGACTAAGCTTCCTGGACACCAAACATATAGAATCAACGGTAGGATCTGGTATGATCCAAATGCTGTGCGAAATATGAGATGGATAGATTCATCTTTACCATACACAGTGGCTTATATTGGCGGGAGAAGTATGGTCTTGTGGGATGAGAGAAGAATGCCTTATCAAAATCTGCCTTTTATAAAGAGATTGAGGCATGGGACCCTCTTTTGGAAAAGGGAACTGTATAAAAGTGTATCCTGCAGATTTGGAAGAATTGTTTGGGTTGACTATCCTTGTCCTTAAAGCACTGTACCCATGTCTATTACCTTTTAACTTTGTAACCAAAAGTAACTGCCAGCTGACATAAATGCTGCCAGAGCACGACGTGTCTGGCTTGATACTTAGTTAAACTTGGCAAAATGCTGAACTCTGTGTCTAAAATAGGGTTGTCTAGGCAGTGGGAATGTGTGTTTGGGGAAGCAAACAGGGGAACAATGGGGGCTTTTATAATGATTACAGTGCAGTTCTTAAAATAAGATATATTTCTTAAAAGTCAAATATAGGAGCCAATAATAAAACTGTTTGTATAAGCCGAGTAGAAAAACCTCTCTTGAAGTATAACGATGGCTCAGGCTATTTAGGGCCACTTGAGTCAAAGTTTTTCCTTGCACCTTTGCCCCTTTCCTGTCCCTGGATCTGAACCTCAACCTGAACCTGAGCAGAGGACCTCGAGCAGACAGGATGTGCCTGGCTTGATATTTAATCAAGCAAAGAAAATGCTGAGTGTTGTTTTTGGTTTAAAAGTTGTTTTGGTGTAAAAGTTGGATTTTTTTTTTTCTTTTCTTCTGGAGGTTAATCCTGGAGGCTGAGGAAAACGTGCTTGTTTTTGAAGTACAAAGATATCTGGAGCTATTCAGAAACCGCCACTTGTGTAAAACTCATCTGGTGGTCAGACAGTTCATTTCTGTGCTCCAACGCCTGTTGCCTGTCCCAGGACTTAAACCCGGGCTGCAGGAGGGCTGCTACAAAATCCTCTTGGAGTTTTAAGTTATCACAAACCTTAAAAATATTGTGAGTACTGGATTATCTCTATTGATATCTATAAAACTAAAATTGACACCATGAATATAGAAAACAGCATGCTTTTAAAATTACATTATCAGTCATATCTTACATATATTTACTGTCATGCATATTCTGAAAAATACCATATGATTTTGTGACTGTGATGGCAATTGGGCAAATAACATGCTAGTATTCTTGAGAAACATTCTTTTTCAGGCCCTGCAACAAAAACTCAGAGTGTCTTTGGTGTTTTCAGGCAACATTTAATATTGAGGCTATTTTTATTTAAATTTTATCTTCTTTTTAGGTTTTTAAAATTTTATTCTTTCAGAATTTCATAGATGCATAAAATGAAATATAATCATATCCATCACCACCCTCATTTTTCTCCTATAACTTTCTCTGGATCATCTCTATGTACCCTCTGCAAATCATGTCTCCTTCATTTGTCAATAATGCATTAAATAAATTTATCATTAATTATATGTGCATCACTGTGTGGTCATCTATGGGCAACCTTCCAGCAGTGAAATATTCTCACTGTATCACCAGCTATCAGCTGCCTATAGCTATGCCTTGTCACTTCCTATTCTGATTCTGCCTTGAATCGAATTTTATTTTTTTCAGATTTTATTTTATTTTTATGTTTTATTTCCAAGACTGGGTTTCTCTGTGTAGCCCTGACTACTCTAGATCTACTCTGTAGATCAGACTGGCCTATAATTTAAAGATATGCCTGTCTCTGCCTCCCAAGTACTGGTATTAAAGGCATGTGCAACCACCACCTAGCTATTTTTTTAAAGATTTATTTTTTTATTATGTATACAGTATTCTCAGTATTCTGTCTGCATGTCTGCCTGCAGGCCAGAAGAGGGCACCAGATCTCACTATGGAGTGTTGTGAGCCACCATGCCGTTGGTGGGAATTGAACTCAGGACCTTTGGAAGAGCAGGCAGTGCTCTTAACCACTGAGCCATTTCTCCAGCCCCCTCTATTTTAATTTTTAAAAATTTGTGCATACTTGGCTATGTGTGATGAATGAATGCAGGCACCCAGAGAGGCCAGAGAAGATTGTCAGATACTATGGAGTTGAAGTTACAGGGGATTAATCTTCCTGATTTGAGTGCTGGGGGCCAAAGTCTACAAAGAGTAGAATAGGTCCTAATTGCTGAGCTGCTTCACCGTACCAAAATTTTTAACTGCTTTGATTTTGTTCAGTCTTTGGCAATTAACCTCTGCTACTTGGGTTTTTCAGTGTAATGGCAACATTATGTCCATAAACAGAATTTAATAACACTCTTCCTTATCTTCCAGCTCATTTATTCTTGCAGTCTCCTCTTTTTTGATGATCGCTGAGCCTTCGTGGGGAGTTGATAAAGATGCCACATTTAGAGCTGGGCGCAAATCTCTTATCTCCAGCACTTTAACCAGTCATGAGTCTGTACTGACTCCTACTCACCCTCGATTACATAAGGCAGGCTGAGCAAGCCATGGGGAGAAAGCCACTAAGTAGCATTCCTTCATGGTCTGTGCTTCTGTTCCTGTCTTCAGCTTTCTGCCTTCAGTCAGCTGATCTGACTTTTCCCAGTGAAGAACTGTTACTGGAGAAAGAAGATGAAATAAATCTTTCCTCTCTGCTTGAGTTCCTATCCTGATTTCCCTTAGTGATGAACTGTGACAGGGAAATATAAGCCAAATAAACCCGTTCCTCCCCAGGTGAGTTTGTTAGTGTTTCATAACAGTAGTAGACACAAAACTAAGATAAAAATTTCAAAGACTAAGATTCTAATATCAATTTATCTAACATAGGTGAGATTTTAAAATGTATCATAAACATTTGCATATACAGAGTTATATTTATAATGTAATTGTATATAGACATGTTAATGTCACATATATAATGTAAAAATATACAAATCTGAATTTCTTACACTTTAAGATAACAGAGACCCACACTGGAGCACTGGACTGAGCTCCCAAGGTCCCAATGAGGAGCAGAAGGAGGGAGAACATAAGCAAAGAAGTCAGGACCACGAGGGGTGCACCCACCCACTGAGACAGTGGAGCTGATCTATTGGGAGCTCACCAAGGCCAGCTGGACTGTGACTGAAAAAGCATGGGATAAAACCGGACTCTCTGAACGTGGCGGACTCTCTGAACAATGAGGGCTGATGAGAAGCCAAGGACAATGGCACGGGGTTTTGATCCTACGTAATGTGCTGGCTTTGTGGGAGCCTAGACAGTTTGGATGTTCACCTTCCTAGATATGGACGGAGGGGGGAGGACCTAGGACTTACCACAGGGCAGGGAACCCTGACTGCTCTTTGGACTGGAGAGGGAGGGGGAGAAGGGTGGGAGGAGGGGAAGAAGGGTGGGAGGAGGGGGAGGGAAATGGGAGGCTGGGAGGAGGTGGAAACTTTTTTTTCTCCTTTTCTCAATAAAAAATAAATAAATAAATAAAAATAAACTGGTAAAAAAGATTTATATATATGCATAAAAAATATAAAATTATCACTTCTTTATCATCATATCACCAGTCTTACATTCAGTTCTAAGCTACCTGAGGGTATACTTCGTTTCTCATTATTTCAAGTACTTTGCACAATGATTCCTGCATATGTTTTACAATATTGAAAACATTTATTGCCGCTTAGAAGAAGATTGTTAGGGAGGGGAGCAGGGAAAAATGTAGAGCTCAATAAAAATCAGTTAAAAAAAGAAAGAAGAAGGAGATTGTTATGGATTCAATGTCTTAGGAAATTAGAATCAGATTTATATTTAAAACATCTGAAAAATTATTTTACATAATATATTCAATTTTGTGTTTTCTTTTATAATGTGTAAATACAAACTTTTGCTCCGTTCTTTTTTTATTATTGAGAAAAGGAGAAAAAAAAAACAAGTTTCCACCTCCTCCCAGCCTCCCATTTCCCTCCCCCTCCTCCCACCCTTCTCCCCCTCCCCCCACTCCTTTCCCCCTCCCTCTCCAGTCCAAAGAGCAGTCAGGGTTCCCTGCCCTGTGGAAAGTCCTAGGTCCTCCCCCCTCCGTCCATATCTAGGAAGGTGAACGAACATCCAAACTGACTAGGCTCCCACAAAGCCAGCACATTACGTAGGATCAAAACCCCGTGCCATTGTCCTTGGCTTCTCATCAGCCCTCATTGTTCGCCATGTTCAGAGAGTCCGGTTTTATCCCATGCTTTTTCAGTCACAGTCCAGCTGGCGTTGGTGAGCTCCCACTAGATCAGCCCCCTTGCCTCAGTGGGTGGGTGCGCCCCTCGTGGTCCTGACTTCCTTGCTTATCTTCTCCCTCCTTCTGCTCCTCATTGGGACCTTGGGAGTTCAGACCAGTGCTCCAGTGTGGGTCCCTGTCTCCATCTCCATCCATCACCAGATGAAGGTTCTATGGTGGTATGCAAGATATTCGTCAGTATTGCTATAGGATAGGGACATTTCAGGTTGCCTATCCTCAGCTGCCCAAGGGACTAACAGGGGACATCACCATGGGTTCCTGGGAGCCCCTCTAGGGTCAAGTCTCTTGCCAACCCTAAAGTGGCTCCCTTAACTAAGAATTGTGGTTCCTTGCTCCCCTGTCCAACCTTCCTTTATCCCAATCCTCCTGTTTCCCCAAGTCCCCCCCTCCTTCCCTTCTAACTTTTCTCTCCCCATCTTCCCTTATCCCCATCCCACCCCACCCCCAAGATCCCAATTTTCTTCCCGGCAATTTTGTCTACTTAAAGTAATTAAATTGTGAATATTAATATTTAATGTTAAACATCATTCCATCTCAAAAATATTCCTGATTTGCTTATAATGTGTATAATATATGGATGTAAGTCATAAAATCGTTCATATTGAGAATTGTGGCTTCCTTCCAACAGTTATTTTTGCTATCTGGTTTGTGTTTATGACTCATTAGTATGTCTATGTGGACAGTTCAAGTTCAGGAATATGTGGTAGTTCATCTGTTTATGGGTCCTCCTCCTCAAACTTAGTTTGAGACTGACTTTCTTCCTGCTTGTCCCCGCGTGTGCCGGGCTAGCTAGTAGATGAGTTTGCAGGATTCCCTTCTCACTATTTGAGAGCTAGCACCTAAGGTCTAACATTGCTCGGTTCCTCTTCCTTACATGGCAAACATTTTACACACTGAGCCATCTGCACAGACCTTTGTTAATCACGCAAATTGCCATCGGGTTTTCATTTCCATGCTACTCTTTTTGAATTTAATACTGACAACTCACAGCTTCATTTAGTACATTTGGCAAAACCAAATGTCCTTTCCTAATCCTTGGAAAATTCTTTTCCCCCTTGATTCACCACCAAAATCTTACGCCAAACAAAACTGTGATTGTACAATATCCAACATCCCCAATTAACTCTAAAAAAATTCACTTTACCATAGCGTTAGGAAAATAGTGTTGATGCCCAAAATGTTTTAACTTATAAGCAGTCTTAATTTTATTATTAGGTTGTTCACTTTCCATGTGTAATTTTATAGACAGTATATCACATTTTACCCCCCACCTTTACCATAAAATTAATAATAGTTATTGTTAACTGTAACTTGTAGTTACACTAGATCTTATTTAACTTTGATGATATATGCCTGATTACTGGTTGATATAATTTATTATTATTTTTAATTGGGAATAATGGAAATATCTTGCATGGAAACAGAGTTTTCTTGGAACTTAAATTTATTAAAAATATGTAATAAGGATATGGCCCAAATTTCTCTGAGGTAGGTGTTTAGAAAGTTTGGAATCACTTGACATTGACACATGGAGCATATGTATGTAGAACATTATGTATTTGAGCTGCTGTGTGTAAAAATCCTCCTTTTAAAATTTCTTTAATAAAAGTCAACCCATTTTACTTTTAGAGCTATTTTACTAACGATGGTAGCATTCATTACATTGCCATTTGTTCATTACACTTCTCTATGAGTCAGCTAATTTGATTTCTCCCCCGAGCTTTGGAAGCATGTAAAACCAGTGTCCCATTAACCCTATGTGTCTATGCAAGAAATGAAGGTTTAGGAAAAGCAATCATGAGAATTAAAGAATATATCAATGGTTTCTTTAAAATAAATCTGTTTTCATAAAAATATTTCATTTATTTTGTCTATAGTGTTCTGTGCCTGCATGTATGCTTGTGGTTGTGAGCCTCCTGCTGGGAACTGAACTCAGGACCTTTGGAAGACCAATCGGTGCTCTTTAATCTCTGAGTCATCTCTCCAGCTTCCACTAGGAACCTTCTTTAATACCAAGTTTATTCCGTGAGAACAATCTGCTTTTCAGTTTCTTTAAATATGGTTATTTGTCATTGTAGTCATTTGTGTCTGAGAACGTAGTGCAATAGGTACTCCGGTACTTGCCAAGCACATATGAAGACAAAACACTCATAAAATTCCTAGTGCATTATCAATCAATCGCACGTTAAGAGGACAGTGTGAAATTGACATCTGTGAATGTGGAAACAGTCCTTCACTTAATAATGTGTTTTATGGGGAAGTTTTGGAGGAATTTTGTTGTTGTTCCAATAACAATTGTTAAACTTCTAGTAAACGTTCTATAATTACGTAAAGCAAGTGCTCTGAAATTATCCCTTTTCATCCTTGAGATGACTTGTTCGGACTGGTCCAACTTCCACTGGTTTCCATGTGAGCGACATTGCAGGTCTCATAGAGTTCTAGTCTTACTCTCAAAGCCTCCTACCACTTAAAACATAATCTAGTGAAGAAAACTTATTTTGATGATGAAATTACAAGGTAGCCCCATTGCAGAATCCTTATTGTGCACTTTTCCTTATTGTGCACTTTTATCTTGACTAACTACTTTACAAACAGGAAATTTGGACATTTCTTTGCCCCAGGAGTTTTCTAAATGGTTTCCTTTTTTTCTAGATTTAGGATACACCTATTGACCAATGTTAAAAAGTCCTTGTGTTTGTTTGTTGGTTTACTTTTATAATTTGACAGGTTTCGCTTTATGCTTAGAAAATTGGTGATGGAAACATATGAAACATGTCCATTGCATCAAAAGTTCTATTTGCCAGTGCATATCAATATGTTGTACTCAGTAGAACAAAAACAAGAATAAAATGAGGCAGCCTTGTAATATTTTGCATTCACTGGAAGCCATCGCATTTGGAGTATAATGGCTGCACATAATGCATTTGGGAATAAAGTAGCTATTTAGTGAGATCTAAAAGCAATTTGCTGATGTGTATTGTCTGTTTAAGTTCTAGTAAAATAAAATGCAAACGCTACCACTATAAATGCTAGCACCTACCACTACTATTCTCAAATAATCTACCTCTGTGATTCATGTTTAATTCAAACACACACACACACACACACACACACACACACACACACACACACACAAATTCCTTCCTAATTGTCTAGATGTGTTGCTTCTAATTTAGAGAAGACTGTCTCTCCCATGTGAAGAATAGAATCCCATATATTTATTTTTTACTTGCCCAGTAAAATACATTTAAAACACACTTGAATTAAACATAATTTTCAACTCTTCACCTGATGTTTGGATATCATGAGAATTTCTGTGATAGATTTCTACCATTCCCTGTGGTCACTAACAACTGACCACAGGCAAGATGACAAAAGACAGGCAGAATTATAGTTTTCAAAATTATAGTACTTAGTGAAAGAGATAATGAAAGATATTTGCATGACATATGATACCCAGGCACATTTACACTCACAGGGAGTATATACACAAATAACAAACAATATGAATCATAATGAAAGGAGTGGTTTGTTGAATGTGAGTATTTTTCTTCATCTATGAGTAGATGGAAGGCATACTTTGGGAAGAAATCCAGATTGGAAAATTGTCAGCGATCAGCTGCCACAAACAGGCTGCTCACACATGCTTAAGCATTGCAGGGGCATAAATGATGAAATGATAATGAATCTTTATTTGTTTGAGGTAGAAACAGATCTACTTCTTAAGACCTGTAATACAAGGTCTTGCTATTAGCCACACCTGCTGACAATAACCTCGAGAGAGCAGAACACCAGGACCTAAATCAAGGTGGGGCCTTTGAGGTAGAAACAGACAATAACCTTGAAGGAACTAAAGTAAATTCCAACTCTCTGACCTTTAGTCAAGATAGAATGAGCCCATACCTATGAGCCCTGTCAGAAAATAAGTGATTAAATGACCTATTCAAGCAACATTTTCTTGCTTAAAGAAAAGCCTAAACACTCCCTCTTTCAGAACCTACAGTCAAAACAGATGCTTTAAGTTTCAGCGTACAGATATGCACAGGTATGAATGGCGTTGATTCTGGTTGTTGACTAAACTACACAAAAAGGAAAAACACAGAAAAGCCTAGTTGCAGTAGATACCAAAAATGACACAATATGGTTGAACAAATTTAACCAAGAAAGAGAAAAAGATGTGGACATTGAGAACAAAAGCAAACAAAAATTAACAGAAGATTTGGAAGATAGAAAGATAACCGGTGCCCATAAATCGGAAGGTCAAATGCTGTAAAACATCCAGCAAGGTGACGAGTGGATTTCAGTGGCATTCCTCAGAGAAACAGAAGAGAAAACACCTAAGATTTGAAATGCTCCACAATCCCCAGATTGCCAAGGCAATCGAGATTAAGAAGGTTGTAGCAGGTGACACCGCAAGACTAATCTGAACTCCATTGAAGTAATGATGAAATCAACTAGCTTCACAAAACCACAGCATTGTACACATAGTTAGAAAGACCTCAGCAAATTGTCCAGACACAAATCTGCACATTATGATCAAGTGATTTTCAGTTGGTGCCAAAAATACAGTAGGAAAGGACAGCAATTTCCATGTACAGTGTTGAAAAAAATTGGATACTTAAGATGCAGAAACTAAAATTAGACCTTTGTATCAGATGACCTCTATACATGAATTCAAATTTGATCCAAGACTTAGATATAAGACCTAAACCTATTAAAATCCTAAAGGAAATAATACGTCTATAAAAAAATTTAGTTACAGTGAAATGGGTAATTTTTTTGATGTAGGCACAGAAGAAAAAGCAAAAAAGAGCAGAAAACATATAAATGAGATATGTCAGACTAAAACATTTATACATAACCAAGAAAATCCCCAATAGAATGATGTTATAAATCTTGCAGTTCAAAAATTGTTTACAAACAGTATTTGTTACATGGAGATGACATCTAAAATATACAAGGAACTCAATAGCATAAAACAATTTATAACTGTCCAAGGAGCTAAATAGGCACTTCTGAAAAACTGACACAGTGGTCAACAGGAAGATGGAAATAATGTTTAGCATGACTAGCCATCAGGGAAATGCGAATAAAAACCACAATAGGCTGTCACCTTGTATCTGTCAGAATGAATGTCATAAAGAAAAAAAATAATCAAGTAAGGAATTAATGATGTTCTAGCAAAGTGGCTGTAATGGAAACATCTATGATATCCATAACCTCATTTAAAATGGAAAGCTTAGGGAGGCTTTCAGTACTAGGCATAAACTTGTTCCTGCTGTATGTATCTTGAGTCTAGTTAGGCAGTTGTTGGTTATCGCCAATATCTGAGTACCGCATATTATAACTCTAAGCATTTATTTCTATGCTGGGTTATAGGTTATGAGACTAGTTAGGGAGGTTTGACTGTTTTCTCCTTCTGGTTACTTGAGTAGTATTTTCTGGAATCATGAAAGATAGCCTGAAGAGAGAGGTTTTTATATCAGATACAGGTTGAGTCATTTGAGACCTATTCCTTTCTGTGTAATTTTGTTAGCAGTAGAGGTTCACCCTAGTATTTATAATAGGCAAAAATAGAAATAACCTGTATCCATACAATGCTGAAAGCATTCCAAAAATGTCTATGTAATACATGAGCATAATGGAATACTACTGAATTAGGTAAGAGTATTAAGTATTCTCATTTGTGAAGATTAGTTTGCTAAGTGAAATTAGGCAGGCACATGGAAGCAAATACCAAAAGATCTGTCAGTCATTTGTGGAATATAAAATGATTGATATGGGGCCTGTAACATGTTTTAATAGAAAAGATATTTGCTTCCAAGCCAGAGAAACTAAATTCAATTCTTGTGACTCAATGGTAGAAAGAGACAATTGGCTTCACAACTTGTGTTCTAATCTCTACACAATTGCTGTAACATTTATACAACCATGTCCCAATACTCCCCCAAATAAGCAAATGGAAAACAAAGTTTGGTTTTATGAGGTATAGTAGAATAGTGGTTAAAGGAAACTGGAGATAAATGTGTTATTTGAGGCAATGTTTTTCAAACATTTTAGAAAATCTGTTAGAAGAAATAATTTTCAAGAAATCTATTAACCAAATAGTAATTTTCATCAATAACTATGTATTTATTGAATATGAGTATGCAACGTGATGCAACCACTATGGAGATCAGTGTGGCGTTTCCTCAAAAACCTGGGAAAGTGTCTACCATATGGCCCAGCTATACCACTCCTGGGAATAAATTGCAAGGATTCTCTACCCTAGTACAGAGATACTTGCACATCTATGCTCATTGGGAACAACCCTATTGCCCATCAATTTATGATTGGATAACAGAAAAGTGCTATAAAACACAATAAACATTGACTCAGCTATAAACAAAAAAATATTAAGATGTTTTCAGGTAATTTGATGAAACTGGAAAAAAATCACACTGAGTCAGGTAACCAAGACCCAGAAATACTAATGTCACATGTGTACATATGAGCTTCTAATCTTATATTTGTGCATGTTAATCAAATACCTACAGAAGATAAGAAATCAAAACATAACCACTGGGAGCTTAAGATATATATTAAGGAAGGGGAATAGCATAAAGGGGATTAATGGGGAAAATGCCTTTATTCATTCTTAAACATGTGAAGTGTATAGAGATTTTTAAATTTCATATTACAAAAAATGATGAGTGTGTGAAATATTGTGAAACCTGGTTGAAATTTTTCATAAGCAACATACAATTCAAAATGTCCTGAAGTATTTGACTATGAATTTATGAATATATATTTAAGTTTTTGAAAATCTAATTGTTCTTAACAAATAGAGGAAGCAAATAGCAAGAATACACTACAAAAATATATAACTGGCAAAAGACCATTGCCATGAGTTGAATGCAGAAGAATAGAAAATTCTATAGTTCAACAAGAAAAAATAACAAGCAACCCAGTCAATGCACATAAAAAAGTCTTACAAATACTACTTTTGGGAGATAAAACACAAATTATCCATAACACAAAGATAATGTAGGTATCAATATTATTGGCATATAATTTTCTCAATGAAATATTTTAAGAGCATCTGTTTGGCAAAAAATATGAAATATAAAAATGCCAGGTGGTTCAAAAATTATAAAGGTGGCATTATATGCTTTATGACGAATGTTTGTATCTCGAATGATATAGCACAGCTTATATGTTTATGGCTTAAGAAACACCTGCTTATATTCAAAAGAAATGAATAATAATAAGACAATGTATTATTTAGGTATTTGTTACTTATACGTATTTGCTATAATATATTCTATTTTATATTAGTATCAATATTTCTTAAATTATATATAATATTGTTTGCTTTTCAGTTTTTTAAAATTTTATTCACAACTCATATAGTGCATCCCAACAATCACCTGTCCTCCTTCTCCTCCTCCCAATTCACTGCTTTATTTACCCTCCCAGTGTTATTAACTGAACACCACGGCATAGCAAATGCATTAAGACATAACAATATGCAAAGAAGGTTGGGCAAAGTAACCCAGTAGGAGGAAAAATGTTCTATGATCAGGAAAAAGAGTCAAAGACATCCCTCCTGACTCCCTTTGTTTGGAGTCCAACAAAAACTGCAAGCTAAATCACACAGCTGTATGCAGAGGACCTAGAGCAGATGCATGCAAGCTACATTGTTGCTTCCGTCTCTGTGAGCTTCTATTGTTCTGCTTAGTTGATTTTGTAGGCTGTGTTCATCTGGTGTCCTCAACCAGTCTTGTTCCTATAATCCTTCCTCTCTCTGTTTTGTGGGGTTCCCTGAGCTCTGCTTAATGTTTGACTACGAATCTCCATATCTGTTTCTGTCAGCTGCTGGAGGAAGCCCCCCCCCCCAATGATGACTGGGCTAGGCACCAATCCGATCAGTATAGCAGAACATCATTAGGAATCATTTCAATACCTTTTAGGTCTCTGAGACATGGAACTTCTGGATCCTGGTCATCTAGGCAGTGTTGGGCATGGGCTCCATCCTGTGGCATCAACATCAAACTACTGCAAAATTAAAAATATTTATACAACTCATCTATTAATGTTTCTGTACCAACTGAGAGATTTTCAATAACTTGTCTTCAGATTTGTTTGGACTTCAGTGTATCATTTGCCAGCAATGCCTAGTTCTTTAAACTATCAACTCTTTAATTATGATGCATGATATGTGGCATTTCCCCAGGTGTGCTCCTACACTGATCAGAGTCTGTTTTCTTTTCAATCCAGAGTTGATCAGGATCACATCATCAGCCATGGTGACTCTTCCTACATTTTAGTGATCACTAGTCACTGTTTAGATCAATGCATTTAAATTTCCATGTATAAGAGAATACATGAATGTTGAAAAGATGGGGGAGGGGTATGGAAAGGGGATGTGGGAGAGTCAGAATTAGTGATACCAGAATGATTTACATAAGGGTGTGAAAATTTCAAGGAACAGATTTAATCAATAAATAAAGTAACAATGAATCCTTGCTTTTTGTAGTGCAACAATGTCATAACTATTGTAAGTTGTCCTGGAAGTTTATTCAATGCTATATTAAAATGTTTTAATATATGCTATCTTATAGATACACATACACTTATATGCTCTTTATATAATGTTACAATGATTAGAGGAACTGATATTTAATATTCCCCCATACCATCAAATAGTTAATATCAAAGCAACAGATTGGTTGTACAGGGAACATGAATGTTGTATATTACTTTCTAGAAAGCACATTGATGTACAGTAAATATACATCATCTTATGCCTTTCTAGGAAGATGCTGAACCTCCTCAGTTTTTGTCTGGATTACCATAATAAGCCACTAACTGACCGTAAGACCAAAACCTCTGATGTAATTCTCAAGACAGGTGTACTCACTTTCCTTATCCGTAATATCTCCTTCCCAGTAAAATAAAATTGCTTAGCAGAATGCTTAAGCCAAATGCGTTCAATGAATATCATTTTATTATTTTGCCATTTACTTATTATAATAGCCTATTGTAGTCAATTTCTACCACCTTCCTCCTATAAATGCCCACTGCAGCTCACAATTTACTCTGATTCAGTCCCATTTGCCAAGTACTTTTCCCTGAACTGTTAAGTGTTTGTTTTCTCATCTCTAAATACAGTCTTTTTCTGATCTGAGATCATTGGCTTTGTTCTTCAAGTATAAACATTCTTCAGCATGTAATCATACTTTTATAGAAGATTCAAAATATTATAGGTAAAGGACATTCCTAACATTCAAAACAATGATACTGACAGTCCATTCTATAGCTAGCTTTTCCTATGACTTTCAAACCCTTCATGGTTTTTAGGTTACAATAGAGTAAAACATGACATCCATATCTCAATAACAAAATACAATCATTATATGTATGATTTATTACTTGTACAAAGAAAACAACTTTACTGTAAAAGGGGAGAGTTTTGAAAATATTGGAGCAACAGTTAAAGTAGAAGAAAAATATTGCCTACAAAGTAGAGTTTGAAATGCAGGATTTGAAATGACCATCCATTCCAATTTGAATCCCCTAGATCTCCTTTTGTTGTCTTATTGATATTGCTAAAACTTCAAGAACTATGGAAAAAGAGAAATGGGAAGAGTGGATAGCCTTGACTTATTCCTGATTTTAGTGGAGTCATTTTGAGTTTCTTTTATTACTAGCAGATGATATGATAGTGTACATATGTGACCCCAAAAACTCTACCAGAGAACTTCTACAGATGATAAATACCTTCAGTGATATGGCAGGATACAAGATCAACTCAAAAAAAAATCAGTAGCCCTCCTATACACAAATGATAAAGAAGCTGAGAGGGAAATCAGAGAAACATCACCTTTCACAATAGCCACAAATCACATAAAATATCTTGGGGCAACAATAACCAAGGAAGTGAAAGACTTATTTGACAAGAACTTTAAGTCCTTTGAAGAAGATACCAGAAAATAGAATGATCACCTCTTGGATAGGAAGGATCAACATAATAAAAATGACAATCCTACCAAAAGAAATCTACAGATTCAATACAATCCCCATCAAAATCCTAACACAATTTTTCACAGACCTTGAAAGAACAATAACTAACTTCATATGGAAAAACAAAAAACTTAGGACAGCCAAAAATGCTATACAATAAAGAAACTTCTGGAGGCATTACCATCCCTGACATCAAGCTCTAAACAGAGGACATTGAGCCTATAGTTCATAGTTCTAGAAAAGCTAAATAATAAGGTGAACTCAAAGAAAAGCATTTATAGACCCACCTGGAAATTAGAAACTGACAAGATTTCCTGACAAAATGGGGAGCATAGGGGCAGATGTGTAGAAGGAAGTGGAGGAGGGGAAAGGGAGGTGAGAAAAGGAGGGTTGAGGAGAACTTGAAGGAATGAGATGATCAAGATGAAGGAAGGACAGTTATGAGAGCAAGGAAAGAGATATCCTGATTGAGGGAGCCATTATGGTGTTAGCAAGAAACCTTCCTCTAGAAATACTCCCAGGAATCCACAAGGTTGACCCCATCTAAGACCCTAAGCAATAGAGGAGAGGGTGCCTGAACTGGCCTTGCCTTTAGTCAGACTGATGATTATCTTAAATATCACTATAGAACTTTCATCCAACAACAAATGGAAACAGAGGCAGAGACCCACATCGAAGCACTGTACTGAACTCCCAAGGTCCAGTTAAAGGGTGGAAGAAATGAGAATATGAGCAAAGAGATCAAGACCATGAAGGGTTCATCCACTGGAACAGTTTACCTGAGCTAATCGAAACCCTCCAACTCCAGCTGAACTGGGAAGGAACAAGTTTAGGACCAAACTATTCCCTCTGAATGTGGCTGACAGTTATATGGCTGGGGAAGACTGAGGGGTCACTGGCAGTGGCACTGGGATTTATCCCTACTGCATGTACTGGCTTTTTGGGATCCTATTCTTTTTGTATGTATACCTTGCTCAGCCTAGATGTAGTAGGGTGAGCCTTGGATTTTCCACAAATCAAAGTTACTTACCCTCTCTAAGGATTAGAGGGGGGTGGGAGGGTATGTGGAGGGAGGAGATTGAGGGGAGGAAGTGGGAATTTGGATTGGTATTTTTTAAATAATATAATAAAAAATTATTTAAAAAGGAAGTGACTATCCAGACTGGTACAAAGAATCCCCTTAGACAATTGTTATACCTCATAAATGCACTTTGCAGAAATCTAAAGATGCTATTGAGCCTATAGTTCGTGATCCTAGAGAAGCTAAATAAGAAGGTGAACCCAAATAAAACATATATTTATCCTCCTGGAAACTGGAAGTAGACAAGATCGCCAGGCAAAAGTTGGGAGCACAGGGGTGGTTGTGGGGTGGGGGGAAGGGAAGAGAGGGAAAGAGAAGGAAGCAGGGAGGATTGTGGAGAGCTTGGGGGAGTGGGATGGTTGAGATGGAAGAAGAGTGGATATGGGAGCAGGGAAGAAGATATCTTAATTAAGGGAGCCATTTTAGGGTTGGCAAGAGACTTGGCTGTAGAGGGGTTCCCAGGTGTCCAAGGAGATGTCCCCAGCTTGTTCCTTGGGCTGCAGAGGAGAGGGTACCTGAACTGGCCTTCTCCCATTGCCACACTGATGAATATCATGAATATCACCATAAAACCTTCATCTGGCGATGGATGAAGATAGAGACAGAGACCCACATTGGAGCACTGAACTGAGCTCCCAAGGCCCAGATGAAGAGCAGAAGGAGGGAGAAGATGATCAAGGAAGTCAGGAGTGCAAGGGGTGTTTCCACCCACTGAGATGGTGTGACTGATCTAATGGGAGCTTATCAAGGCCAGCTGGACTGGAACTGAACAAGCATGTGATCAAACTGGACTCTCTGAATGTGGCTGACAATGGGGGCTGACTGAGAAGCCAATGATAATGGCACTGGGTTTTGATTCTACTGCATGTACTGGCTTTTTGGGAGCCTAGTCTGTTTGGATGCACACCTTCCTAGATCTGATGGAAGGAGGAGGGTCTTGGATTTCCCACAGGGCAGGGCACCCTGACTTCTCTTAGGACTGGAGAGGGAGGGGGGAGGAGGACTGGGGGAGTCAGAGGAAAATGGGAGGAGGGGAGGAGGTAAAAATTAATAAATAAAAAAATTTTTAAAAAAGATGTTTTTTTTCAGTCACACTTCCCAGAGTCCAATAAAAGCCACAGGTAATGTATATAATAAATATTTGATATTTATTAGTGCATGTATGACAGTTTTATTTCTTACAGGTGTTTAACTGTTTCTATTGGACCTACTCGAAGCTACAGTAAATATAATTTGCCTTCAAATACCATTAAACTAAACACTGGATCTTAATCAAACTGATAGAGATTTTGATTAAATATATAACTTCAAATTTTATTTTACATTATACACAATTTAATTATGGGCTGATTTAAGTGTTTAAAAATAGTTTCCCCACCACAATTTTCAACCTCAATGGGAGGAGATGTCTTTAAGCAGAATGAACATTTAATTTACCTAGAGAAGATTTTTACAAAACTTTATAACTAAAGGGATAAGAAAGCATGAAATATATTCTAGAATTAAGCACTGATTAGCAAGAAAAGTGGAATATACAGATAAAAATGTCAGATGTTGAAATTCTCTGCTATTTCATTATTGTTGATTGTAGTAAACATTATAAATCTCAAGTTTACTGGGCATAATGTCATGCAATTTGTCAAATCCAGTTTAGTGAAAATGAGGTTCATTGCTTACACAATCACTTTGTTAATTCAGTTGGCATATATTCTACTGCTGCTTCATAAATCCTCCACTAGACACTACAGTGTACATTTGAAATTACTGGCCATCAGCTTAGACAAAAACATGCATTCATTCAAACTCTATTGTATTTAAGCTAATTATTGTCAACAAATTTCTGAATAGTTTTTTAAAGTTTTGATTTAAATTAAAATAAGAATAAAGCATGTGTCCTTAATAATCTTAATTTTATGTATATCTTATTAATAAACATTATATTTGAAAAAAAATCAACATTTCAAGTAAGCACTGATTTTAAAGTTTGACTTTTTTGGTTCTGAAGGTACTTATTTATGCACTAAGTTTTTCTTATTATTTTTATTGTCATTATTATAATAAGCCCAGCTTTCTTTTGATCCTGAGTGTAAACAGAAATCTAAGGCCCAATATTAAATATGTGCATTAATTTATAATAATTAATACATAAATGCTGAAATGAACTTGGGCATTACATAAAATAGTGCAAGTCATTCTTCACAAGATGAAAGTCATGCCTGACAACCTAACAAGAACCCATAGATTGACAGGTCATATACCATGGAGTATTACTCCATAGAGTAATATAACTTAATATTATTATTATTATGGTAAATAGAGTATTAAACAGACTCCCATTAACTTATTATGCCTACAGATTATTGCAACACTTATTAGAGATGTTTCTATTTGCACTAGATAGTGCTTAGCACATTGGCCCACAACTGATCAAGGCACAGATAATAAAGAGCTGTAATGCTCAACTCTAAATTGAATCTTTGTATTGCATTTACTTATCCCAAGGTGCAGGAGTCATTGTGGAAGATGGTATGGAAAGACGTGGTGGATGACCACAAGGAAACAGTGTTGGTGATCCAAAGTCTCTCACCTTCTGCATTTTGTCCAAATGTGAGTAACTGGATTAATTCCCATCTACTACAGGAAGATTTTCTGTTTAGGGTTCAGCCATTCAATAATATATAGATAGACCAAACCATAAGCAGTCAATATATTACTATATTCATTTAGCAGAATAATTTAGTATGCTTTTTCTCTAGAGTCATGATCCATTTAGTTTTGGGCTCCTGGCCTTATTAACAATGTTAGGTATGGATTCCATCTTAATCAATCAAAATGCAGAGTTGTGTAGTCCAGTCCCAATTGATATGGTTACAAAACATTCCCATACCTACGGCTCAGGGAACATTGAAGAAGAGGGATGAGAAGACGGTGTGGTAGTTTTAATGCAATTGTCCTCCCTAATCTCAGAGGGGGTGGCACTATTAGCAGGTGTGCCTTTTTGCAGTAAATATGGCTTATTGTAGGAAGTCTGTAACTATGCAGGTGGGATTAGAAGTTTTCCATGCTCTGGATATTGCCCAGTGTCTCACTCAAGTCCCTGTTGCCTGAAAGATGTAGGATTCTCAGCTCTAGCACCATGTCTGCCTGCATGGCACCATGCTCCTAGCCATGGATAATAATGGACTGGACCTCTGAAACTGTAAGCCAGCACCTCAATGACATGTTTTCTTTTATAGGAGTTGCTGTGATAATGATGTCTCATCACAGCAATTAAAAACCCCAGCTAAGACAGAGGGTAAAACACAGAGAGGATCAGGCAATTTGCTATGTGACTGTGTCTTGTAATAATATCAGAACCTACACCTATAAGTCTCACCAAAATAGCTGCCTAAACTTGATCTGAAGGACAACACCAACAGACATGTGAAAGTGAACCAGGAAAAGCCCATTAGTCCTCAGCCCTACACAGTAAAGTACAGGCAAATACGGAATGATGGGGGTGGGAGAAATAATCTTCCCCAGAGAAGAGCTCATAGTTGGTTATCCAATACCAACCCTTGCAAACATACATGCAATGAACATTAGAAAATGGGATGTTTATATTTCGGAACATTTTACACACACACACACACACACACATACACACACACACACACACACACACACACACACACACACACACACGCTGAGTTGCTCTCCTGCTACTATCCTATGTCTCTGTTATTCTTTCTTATCTAAGTCCCTCCTACCTAACACTTCTAATCCTTACATCCCTACCCTGGAACATGTAAACCTGCCACAGCTAGGATTGCAGCAGAAGTCACCCCAAAAAGGTAGCTTATGACATATGGCAGCTCAATGTGGTACAGCTTCCAACAACTATTTGTGGCTATTTGCCCCACTGGCTAATATTTATTGTCCTGGAAGGCCCCCTGCATATTATGGTAGATGAAAGGCAATGATCAATCATACCTAGCTTCAAACCCCTAAAGTCACAAAAATGTCATACCTGCAATATGTTTCTTCATAATTTGTAACTTCTACTATAATATTTTCTCAAACTATCTTTTGGCCAATAAACACTGACCTTTTGCTGGGTCTTGAAACCAAGTTAATAACATGCTTTGAGACTACTTAAACCAGTACTTAACCTGTTGGATTAGTAAAGGAACTTCCCTTGCCAAATAAAAACTTTGGTAAAGATTTATAAGAATAATTTCTCACCTCTTTTCCGTACCAAATTTTCTATGGTTTCAATAATAAAGCCCTTTCTTAGTAACAGGCACAGATTCAGACTACCACATAAGTTCATACAAATGCTCAGTCAGTACAGACAAGCAATAGGGAGACACTACAAAGTGCAGACAGATGGAAGACACATGAAGATATTGAAGAATTCAAATCTGAGCTTGCTCTTGGTCAAGCTAATCCAAGAGGAATTTGCTTTTTATTCTTTCTTTAATTCAACACTGGCCTTTTTTGTTGCCCTCACTGAGACTTCTCTAGTGCACTAACTGCTGAGAAGTAGAAGCTTTCTTTCTATGTGATGATATCTGTTCTCATCTAGTGTAGCCAGATAAATAGTTTATTCAGAATGTCTATGTCTTCAGGTAATTTTTGTCAGCCTATTTGGTGTTAGTTACAAGCTACATTTTAGTATTAATTAGTAGTAAAGGAATTTGTAATGTTCTGTATTGGGTGCTTTCACATAAACTTAAAATCTATCATTACGTTCACAGCACATAGACATGGATTAAATTTTGCAGAGGTTATTGGTAAAGCACAGAAGTGTCCTTGGCTTTGGATATTAAATTTTAACATGTCAAGAAATAATTTTGACCTTGGTGGTTAGTACAGGCTCTCATGAAAGATGAGCTACATCTGTATTGAATTTTTACTATTGTGACTTCAGCAAATTTCTATACTTCAAGTGATGATCCTTTCAAATTGCCAGTATATTGAGACATAAATGCTTATGATGGAACTGATCATTCCAGAGAATCCTCCTAAACCATAAAATAAAGACATGAAGACCTTACCTACTTTATGGAAAAGCAATTGTACTTAAACTCAGGAAATCCACCTTTGTCAAGTACTAATTGTGCTTGTTTCTAGTATATACAAAACAGGTTCTGCTGATTTTGAAAATTCATAACGTTCTGCAAGGACCATGATTCAGCAGAGTGATGCTCAGGCCAAGAGGGAATAGTTTTAGGTCTTATAGATATGCTACTAAGAAGGTCAGGAAGTAAAATCACAGGTTTGTAGATTTGAGCAGAGTACCAACTATGAAGAAAATGACTAACTGATTTCACCTTAGGTGTAGGCTACAATGGTTTAACCTGAATAATTTATATTTTACCTTGATCTTCAATGCCGAAGCCATGGTTTATTATTTGTTTTTGTTTTATGTGTTTTTGTTTCTTTGAGAGAAAAGTGGTAGCCCTAGTTTTAGGCATTTGTGAACATGATAACATTTTTTATCTTAAACCAAGAGTTGTATTATTTATTTAAGATTCTGAAGATGACATTTAGATTCAAATCATTTTTTCATAGACCAAACTGCCAGTATTAGTTCAAATGCCTCAGAGTCCACTGGACATTTAAGGCCAAGGAAAATTCATGAAACTTATCCTCAGGACTAAAAACCATAAAATTTTAAAGGAGTAACTTAGTGGTGGAGATACTGAGGTAAAGAATTATAGCACCTCTTCTAACATATCTGTGCATGTAGAACATTGATGAAGGACTTGGAGCCAAGAAGGACAAGCAAATTCAGTGGTTAAGCTTGATGCAATTGGTGCTATTACAGAAGAATTTTCACTTAGTGTGATTTTAAACAAAAACATGAACATAGAATACTTTGGCAGATTCAGAATGTATTCATTTAAGAATAAGTACAAAGGGGATATCTGAGTTATGACAAAATATAAGTGTTGGAATACAGGAAATGTAGATACTCCATATTGTTTTAGAGATGGGAAGTAAACAGCTGAAGAATCAGGCTATCTTGCTGATCCCTCAATGGAACAAACAGTGAAGGCAAGAACAGAAAAATTGGTAAGAAAAGAACATGCACTAAGATGCTCATGATAGAAGACTTGCTTTTTCCTGAGCTATATTTCAGAGGTGGGGTGTTTAAAGTCATGGTCTCTTGAGGCCCAGGTTGACCTTAAACTTCTTATTCTGCTTTCTCCTCATCCTGAATGCTGTTATTGCAGGCACGTACCACCATGTCAGGATCTCTAAGCTTTTACTTGAGAAACTGAAGAAGTTCAGTTCAAGACAACTCTGAGGATAATTTTTTATTTGAAAAAATCTTGGAGGAAGGTCAGGACACTTTTTCAAAAAATATTTCTTAGGAACGATTTGGTGACTTTCGTCATTGTAGCATGGACTGGTTATCTGTTTCCTGTTTTACTGAGAAGGAAATCGGAAAAGATTGTATGACTTTATGGAATAAAACTGTGGTTATAAAAAATAAAAGGAAAAAAAAACGAGTGAGAGAAAAGAAGAAACATGGGGTTTCTTTGGTCTCTCTTTCCAACTGTAACAGCTAATCAATGTTTCAATTTCAGGGTTTCAGAGTTTCCTATAACTCTTTCAGTTAGCATATCCTACCTTTAGTTATGAAAGAATAGTTATGGTCACAAAACTAGTTAGGCTACAAAATAGATTCCTAACAAATAAAACATGTAGACTATAGTTAAGACACCCAGTAAATTTCTTTTTTTTTTGCTATAAAATATTTAAATATAACTTCATTTCTTATCTAGAGAAATCTTACTATACAAATGCCATCCTATGAATTACTCTTTATTTTAAGAGACTGCTCCTGGTTGTGTATTGCCTACTGTGCATGGTCTTATTTATTTCTCAGAAAACAAGTGGCTTGATTATTTTACCTTGATTAAAAAAGGAAAAGAAATTACGATCTAAAAGACAGCTCATTACTGACAGTGATACTGTAGGTTCTTGTAGTAATACAAATGGTCCTTTTAAAATATTCAAGCAATCTGTATTATAGCTACTTAAATGTCACTTTGTTTCCTCTCTAGCAGAACTAGTTCTGATTATTCCCCCTTGGATCCAGCAATACCACTCCTGGGAATATACCCAAGAGATGCCCTAGCATAATACAAAAACATTTGTTCAACTATGTTCATAGGAGCATTATTTGTAATAGCCAGAAACTGGAAAAAGCCTAGATGTCCCTCAATGGAAGAATGGATAAAGAAAGTGTGAAATATATGTGCATTAGAGTACTACTCAACAGTAAAAAACAATGATATCTTGAATTATGCATGCAAATGGATGGAAATAGAGAACACTATCCTGAGTGAGGTAACCCAGACCCAAAAAGATGAATATGGTATGTACTCACTCATTAGTGGATTCTAGCCATAAATAAAGGACATTGAGCCTATAATTCATGATCCTAGAGAAGCTAAATAGGAAGGTACACCACAGTAAATTTCTTAAAATAGGATTTAAGGTGATAAAGCAGTACAATGAATCTAGATGTAAATATGTATTAATGAACTCAGTGTATCAGGTGTGCCCAACGTTTTTGATAGGATGTAATCACATGAAAGCTCATACTTAGAGTCTCAAAATCAAGTGTCATATATACAAAAATATTAAAAGAATATTACATAATGTTTATCTAATTAACATTTTCATGTTGACAAGGCCTAGAATAACCTAAAAGCGTCTCAATTTAGTATTTGTCTCCATCATGTTTGTATGTCAGCAGTCTACGTGAGACTGTCTTGATTGTTAATCGAGGGAGAAGGGTTTAGCCCACTGCTAGGCATGTGAGCCTGTGCTGCTAAACAGTTGGCTAAGTATGGCTGTTTACAACCCAGAACACATCACAGCAATTGTATTCCTCTATGGTTTTTCCTTATAGATCATACTTAGGTTCTGGCCTTGACTTTTCCAAATGATAGACTGTAACTTGAAAGAATGAGCAAAATAAATCCCTGCTTTTTATAAGTTGTTTTGGCAAGAGTATTTTCTCATAGCAACATAAAGGAAGCTGAAATGATTTGTAAAGAATTTTACAGTTCTGTGTTGGAATTCATTCACAGCTATGTTGGAGCACACATAACATGCCTGTCATGGGGCAAATGAGCCTGCAAGATAAATTATTGCCATGACCATATGAGGGCACAGTGCACTGAACACACAACAGACAGACAAAAAAGCTGAAATCCGGTTAATTGTGCAGAGACACACCAGTAGCAGCTACAAAACTCATTGTGATTCTTTTACCCATATGGCTTATGATGGGTTTATTGTATACTCCTGGGAAAGGAGGCAGACTTACCTAATCTTGATAGCCATTACCTATAATGGAACAGTCTAGGGCTATAAACATTAGGAAGGAGGAAGCTTGAGTTGATACTTTTCTGAACTCAATATCAGCAGTACATGACTAGGGAAAGCCAGTGTTTCTCCCTGAGCCTGGTTCAGGGAAGGTATTGACATTCCTATGAACATGAGGCATTAGTGTCCTCGATATGGTTGTGCTCATGACATGTTCACTAAGTATTTTGCAACTCTTCATAAACTGTCTCCAACATTCACCCATATTTAAACAATATAATTGTATTACTATTGATGAGTATTAAAATATATATGAAAAGATAATAGAAAGCCCAGAGAAAACTTGGTTTATGTCTAGCCTTTTGTTGCAAATAAAACATTGTTAAGCATAATCACAGCATATATCAAAATTGTATGAGTATCATTTAAAGAATTTTAGGAATGAAAAATATAAGTAGTTAACTTATAAAAGTGAGTCTCCTTTCTGTATGGAAATGAATGGGTCAGGAAACAGAAATAAATGGAGAACACTTATTTCTATGGATTTGTGATAAATAATATCAAAACTTTATATTTTAGGCTTCATGTGTATCAGCTATGAGAAAAAAATGCATACAGTATCTTGAATTATCTTATAACTTGTCTGATAGTATTTGTTAAATATCATAGTCTAATAGCTATCACATACTTTTAAGACTTCAAAACTTTTATGAGAATTTGAGTAGTATGCTATTCTAAAATAAGTAGTATTTTATCAATTCTTGAATTTTCATATTATAAGTGACTTTCAAAATTACCCATTACACTTATCACTGGTAAATGGACAGGGACATCTTGGCACAATTATTTACTTGATTAATTGTTCACAGATTAGCAGAGCAGCAGGTATGTGGTCTTATGCTAAAAACTATGAACTCTAACCATCTGCCCTGGATCTGTTTCTAAGGAAACTGCCCATGTGCCCAGAAATGATCAATTCTGGATTGTATACTGAAGGTCATCTGAGAATAACATGGGATAATGGTCTCTCAGGAAACTTTCAGGGTCATCTATTTCAATACTTGAGGTCACTTCATAAATTACCCAGGCATAATGAATGTTCAGAGTCTAAGACAACTGTCTAGGAAATAGCACGATCACATTCCCAGGAGGTGGACTCTCTCCTACCATATAGATACAACCATTGGGCTGCAATTTACATTAACTTAACTTATCTTTCTTTCTTTCTTTATTTTGAGTTAATGCATTATGAAACACAGGACCTTGTAATAAATTATGTAGTTTGGTTTGGGACTCTGAATACTTTTTTCCTCAGACTCAATTATGTGCTGAAGTGAGAACCCACAAAGTCTGCTTAATAATTTATTAAGGGGTGCAATGCAAAAACAGACTCACAAATAAAGAACAAGTTAGATGCCACTGCCATTTCAGCTGCCATTGTCTTGCTATTTTGCCCAAAAAACAATGAGGGCCAACTGCAAGGCTTGCTCCTGCTCTAACCTCCCAAGAGAGAGTTTGTCCTCTTCTTAGTTTTATCCAGTCACATAGCCAGAGAAAACCACACTCATAGGGCTAGTCATCTTAAATATTATTGGCTGAAATGGATCAAATTGCTATAACATGTCTCCATTTTCTTGTCTAACTAAGAAGGTTCTAATGCTAACATAAAACTATATACAATAAGAACAAAAAAGAAAAATGAAACTACAAACCAACAAGAAAAACATCAAGCCAGAAACACATTCTAAATTTCAAACCATAGGTAATTGGCAATAGAGATTACTCCAATAGTTGTCCTTTCCTGAAGAGTCTACATCTTGTACATAATATGCTCTTAGCTAAGAAATGAAAGGATTGTAACTGTAAGTATCTAGTCTTTAACTCCATCAAAGACCTGAGAAGGAAAATCAATTACCTGAATAAGTAGAACATGCAAGCAAATAGCTTCCAAAAAATGCAAGAAAGAAAAGAAACAGCTGGCTGCCTGGAAAGTCATCCAATGTTTCTCTGCAATGCTGGGGCATCCAACTTTGGCTGACATACCATTTTCTGAAGCAGGAAAATTTAAAAGACTATCCTACTCTGTTTTGGCAAGGTTCAGCAGTTGCTTTTCCTTGTGTTCTGTTTGTCTGGATTGGACAGCATGCTTACCATCAGCAGTCAAGGCAAATGCAGTTCTTTGCCTAATAGGTCAGTTTTGCCAAGAAATAAACAACCTCTATACAGACTGTCTTCAGTGCCCATTATTCTCTTGGAGTAGATTGGTGCTGCCAGGAGCAGCAACAGAATTCTATGGTATTGAAATATTTAAATGCCATATTCTGTAGGAGTTCAAAGCATTTGAATATTACCTAGCTATATGAAATACATCTTTGTGCATGCAAAAAACCCAACATAACTGTAAGAATGAAAATCATGGATGACTACTTACCTGCAATTATTGATAACCTCTATAGCTTAAAGACTAAAGCTTCACATTATAAATATAACCAAGCTGTAAACAGATGTACAGTATAAGGACAATGATCTTGAAATTGTGGCAATATATAAAAATATCTAACCAGAGGTATAAACATATAGGGCAATATGATAAAAGTGATCTTAATTTGTACCAATATCCAAAATATTCTAAACAGAAGTATAAGCCTACATACAGCATGACAAAATGTAATGTAACATTTGTATCAACATACAAAAAATCGTTTAAACAGAAGTATAAATATATATAAACAATATGACGATATAAGTTAAAATTTGTATCAGTATATAAATTATCTGAAACAAGAATAGAAAAACAATTTTACATTTGTATCAACATAAAATAATCCATACTAATGCAAATGATCTAAGACTGGTAGTTGTTAATACATTTTACGAGTAGATATAAAAATCTACTTTATTGTCCTCTCCTATCTATACCTCTTTTTTTTCTGTCTCAATTGAGATTCCTGAATTTAATCTCTATTGCCCTGCCCTCAACTCTATAACAATTTATAACCAACCCCTACAGATTACAATTACCCATTACCCTGATAAAAACCATTCTTCCAGTCTGTTGGAAGAGAAGGCATTGTTTTCTTAGAATTATTTCCAGCTGTCTGGGGGATGACAGAATCACTATGAGATCTTGTAAAAAACTAAAACAATGGTTAAGTCTCATGAGGACTAGGTGTAACATTGTAGTCAGTCTTAGAGTGATGGGAAAAGCTTATCTGACCGTCTTATCTGAAGTTTTGCCTAGAGTGGTGGATATTATCAGCTAGCTACCTGAGGATTGTCCTGAGCAGTTTGCAGTCCAAAGCCAATCTTCCGAGTGGAATTTGTCAGCTCATTGGCATAATTATGGACCAGGTAGAGTCTTTGCTGTGGGATCCTGTCATCTTTTTGGAGACTTCAGAGATCACTGTTAGGAAAATTTCTTGTTCATTTTTGAAAACTTAAGCTTTACTAATATTAAAATAGAAAGTTTGAATTTTAAGATAGTAATGTATCTAAAGAAAGGTTCTAAAGAGTCAAAATAAGTATGAGTAGAAAGAGATTCGAGGCAACAATAATCCCTTGATATAGGATTTTTTTGTGTTCCACACCAGGTGACATTTCTGCTATAAGACAGAGACTCTGAATTTTTCTTTTAACAACATGCTTGAAATTAGAGAAGGAGAGAACTACACTCTAATTCCAGAGCCAGCTTTAATTTTTAATTGAGTCAGGAGTAAAATTTTTGAGAAATAAAAAGATATTAATTTTTAGGAAGTGAGATTTTGCCCTGGAGAGGATGTTTGTTTCATTAGGCCAGATTTTTTTCTGCTTGGTAGTTTTTCCCACAATATACAGCAAGCCAACAGCCAACATCAAAATAAATGGAGAGAAACTCAAAACGATTTCGCTGACACCAGGAACAAGACAAGGTGATCCACTCTCTCCATATCTATTATACTGCTTGAGCTTTTAGCTATAACAATAAGACAACCAAAAAAACAAGGAGATACAAATCAGAAAAAAAGTCAAACTCTCACTATTTGTTGAACTCCTACAACTCATAAACATCTTCAGTAATGTAGCAGGATACAAGATTAACTTAAAAAGATCAGTAGCCCTGCTTTATACAGTTGATAAATGGGCTGAGAAAGATATCAGAGAAGCATCATCCTTCCCAATAGCCACAAATAATATAAAATATCTTGAAGTAACTCTAACCAAACAAGTAGAAGACCTGTATGAAAAGAATTTTACATTTTTGAAGAAAGAAATTGAAGAAGACAACAGAAAATGGAAAGATCTTTTTTGCTCTTTGGTAAATAGAATTAACATAGTAAAAATGGCAATCTTACCAAAGGCAATCTACATATTCAATGTAATGTCCATCAAAATCCCAGTAAAATTTTTCACAGACCTTGAAAAAACAATACTCCACTTCACATGGAAAAGCAAAACCCCGAGGAAATCCTGTACAATAAAGGAACTTATGGAAGCATCTCAATCCCTGACTTCGGACTCTACTACAGAGCTATAGTACTAAAAACAGCCTGGTATTGGCATAAAAACAGACAGGAAGAAAATGGAATCAAATAATGACCCGGATATCAATCCACACACCTATGACTACATGACTTTTGGAAAAGAAGCAAAAATTATAAAATGAAAAAAAGAAAGCATATTTACCAAATGGTGCTTGCATAACTGGATATCATCAGGTAGAAGAATGAAAATAGACCTACATCTATCACCATGCACAAATCTCAAGTCCAAATGGATCAAAGACCTCAACATAAAACTAGCCACACCAAATCTCATAGAAGAGAAAGTAGGAAGTACACTTGAACACATTGGCACTGAAGACCTCTGCCTAAATATAACCACAGTTAGCACAGACACTGAGAACAACAATTAATAAATGGAACGTTCTGAAACTGAGAAGCTTCTGTAAAGCAAAAGGCAAAATTGCAGTTTACAGAATGGGAAAAGATCTTCACCAATCTCACATCAGACAGAAGGCTGATCTCCAAAATAGACAAAGAACTTAAGAAATTGGTCATCAAAGGAACAGATAATCCAATAAAATGTGGAGAACAGAGTACCTAAACAGAGAAGAACTTTCAACAGATGGACCTAAAATGGCTGAAGACACTTAAGGGAATTCTCAACATTGTTAGCTGTCAGAGAAATGCAAATCAGAACAACTCTGAGATTCTATCTTATACCTGTCAGGATGGTCAGGATCAAAACACTGCTGATGGCTTATTCTGAAGAGGATGTGGAATAAAGGGAACACTCCTCCATTGCTGGTGGGAGTACAAACTGGTACAGGAGTTTTGTAAATCAGTATGGTGATTTATCAGAAAATTAGGAAATAACCGTCCTCAAGACCCAGCAATACTACTTTTGGGTATATGCCCAAAGGACATGTCCTCAACTATGTTCAAAGTAGCATTGTTTGTAATTGCAAGAACATGGAAAAAACCTAAATGCCCCTCAACCGAAGAAAGGATAAAGAAAATGTGGTACATTTATACATTGAATTACTACACAGTGACAAAAAATGACATCTTGAAATTTGCAGGCAAATTGATAGATATGGAAAACATCATATTTGAGTAAGATAACCCAGACTCAGAAAGATAAATATCATATGTACTCACTCATAAGTGACTGTTAGACATAATGCAAAGAAAAACTGATGTACAATTCACAATCCCAGAGAACCTAGATAACAAATAGGACTCTAAAAGAGACATGGATCTAATCTACATGAGAGGTAGAAAAAGACAAGCTCTCCTGAGTAAATTGGGAGCGTCGGCATCATGGTAGAGGGCAAGAGCAAGGGAACAGAATAGAGAAAAATATATAGCTCAATAAAAACAATAAAAGAAGAAAATAAATGGATAATGGGTTAATAGACTTTGGCATTAAAATATTATTTGTGATGACTTGTCAATAAAGATTAATTGGCAGTTAACTGAGAAAAGTTTATTTGTAAATCCCTTTTCATATTAAGCAAACACAAAAGTTTCAAAGAAAAAAAGAGAAACTATATAGGGGCAGCAGTTTATGTAACAGTTTATTTCTCTCAAATTTTACTGAATAAACTAAAAGTCTTTAAGTAGAAAATATATAGTAATACTAAACAGGAAGGTAATAAAAGAAAAACAAATTGTTCAGTGGTAATGCTATATGGATCTTTCAAAAGCATAATGATGTAGAAAATCAAAACTATTTATTTTCTAGTCAAATGATTCATCTAGCACCATTGTTAGTCAATGATTCATCCAGCACCACTGTATTAAATAATGAGCATAATTTTTATAATTAAAGTTTATTCAATGGATAAGAAATATTACTTATATTTTCTGGTAAAATTATTCATATCAATTCAAATGTTAGAATAGAAGGGACAACACATGCTTTCATTAATTATCATATTTTAATGCTCTTATTTTTAAAATACAAGACTGTTTCAAATGTGAACTATAATACAATAATGCAATGGTAGGCCTCAAGGAAAATGGTCAGGTATGTGAACCACCATTATTCTAGAGCAAACTGTACATGGTGGAAATCTACTGTCTTCATTGTGTCCCGGTTCCAGTTGTGCAAAGTCACTCAAAGTCACCCGATGACAAAGCAGGAGATTTTGTATTTACCTGTCCTTGATGCTTCCAATTTTAACTGAATTAGCAACACAGGAAGTGGCTTCCATAATTACCAAGTAGAAAGAATATTAATTTTGCCATAGTTGATTCACTCTTGATTTTCAACATCTAAAATGGTAAGGTTGTTTGACCTGTAATAGAAAAAAAAAGAATTATTATAATACAATAGGGAAATTTTAAATAAAAAGGCTTTATTTAAAAGACCTATTTTGATAATTAATAACTTTAAGGCAGTCACCAAAGAATCTTCAAATGCTGTGATTTGGACAACTGCCAAGAGATATCTATGCAATGAAGTCAACAGAAAATGCTTAGCTTGGATTATGTCACAACACAATGTCCCTCCATGTCAGTTATTCGGGTTTGTACTGTGGGATACTCTCCTTTCACAGGGAGATGACTATAGAGTTAAACAAAGGAACGAAGTATTTACAGTGAAGTCCTGTTATACTTAGCGACTTAGGTTACTGTCAGTGACTACAGTCATAACTGAGGTAGCAAGAAGCCTCCCATGAATAAAAACAAACATGGACTATCAGGATGTAGTAAGATAAGCATCCTGCCTTGAATTAAGGTTAAGCAAGATTACCTAGTATGAGGAATGGGATCGCAAATGCTAGTAAAACAGTCAGAGACAGGTCCTATTCATACTGTTAGGAGTCCCACAAAAAAAAATCCAGCTATACAGCTGTCATATATATGCAGAGACCCTAGGTCAGTCATATGGAGGCTCCCTAGTTGTCAGTGAGCTCCTACGAGCCCAGGTTAGTTTATTCTGTGAGTTTTCTTGTAAAGTCTTTGAGCCCTCTGACTCCTAAAATCCTCTCTTCAGCAGGATTCCTCGAGTTCAGTCTAATGTTTGGCTGTGAGTCTCTGCATTTGTTTCTATAAGTTGCTGGATGAAGCATCTCTGATGACTCTTGGGAAAGGCACCAATCTATGAGTGTAGCAGAATATCGTTAGGCATCATTACCTGACAGACATTTTATGTAGAAAATAATTTTATGGGTAACTGTTTATTTAATTAGAAATCGGTATTTGTAGAATGCTGTAAATGTCTACTCTAAATAGATCACTTTTCTTGTCCAACTAAGACAAGATTGTTTAAGTACAAAGCTGCCCTTTTCACACTGTGGTCAGTTTCTGTTGGTTTTCTGGGCATTAACAGAGTGTGTTTTTTTATGTGTATACTGAACTGAGAAGAAATATTAATGTCTTTGTAATTGACTATGATTTTCATTCTGTTATTGATCTCATTGAACAAGTTCTAGAAAGAATTACAGGAAAACTAAAGGTCACCCCCCTACACACACATCAAAAACTTCTCTTTTTCCTTTCTGCCTTAAAAATTACTTTAACTAGAGGATTTTTTTTCCCAACAAGCACTTAAGACATACAATTTTAGTCTTTGTGTCCATTAGAGTTACTCTGCCTAAAGTTATTTAAACAAAACCTCCCTGACATCATTCTTTTTTTATTTTTAATTTATTTATTTATTAAAGATTTCTGTCTCTTCCCCGCCACCGCCTCCCATTTCCCTCCCCCTCCCCCAATTAAGTCCCCCCCCCAGCCCGAAAAGCAATCAGAGTTCCCTGTCCTGTGGGAAGTCCAAGGAACCCCCACCTCCATCCAGGTCTAGTAAGTTGAGCATCCAAACTGCCTAGGCTCCCACAAAGCCAGTGCGTGTGGTAGGATCAGAAACCCATTGCCATTGTTCTTGAGTTCTCAGTAGTCCTCATTGCCCACTATGTTCAGAGAGTCCAGCTGGCCTGGGTCTGGAAAAGCCTGGGATAAAACCTGACATCATTCTTTGTGAGTCTCTAAAATTGCACGTTCATCTCTTCTAAAGATTTGCTATATATCTTCATGATGGAACATTATACTTGAGATAAATGAATATCTGTACATCCACTGATACATATTATGTGTATTTATCTATATATGTACAAGAGTACACATACACATATGTAATAAATCTGTACAAATTTTTAAAAAGCATACATTGTGATTTACAAAATACTTTTTATAGTTGGATACCTAATAATTGTCCACAAAATTACCCTAAACTCAATTTTGTGATGTTTCACTTATTAGTTTGAGAAGGCACAAGTAAAGCTACGTGTGGGTGAGACAGAACAGTCAAGGATTGATTCTAAAACTAAATATTCCATCACCAGAGATGTTGGCCTCTTTTCTTAATGATTTATTTATTTGTATTGGTGTTTGCTTACGTGTGTCTGTGTAAGGGTGTTAGATTCCCAGGAACTGGAGTTACAGACAGTTGTGAACTGCCTTGTGGGGGCGGGGAATTAAATGCAGGTCCTCTGGAAGAGCAGCCAGTACTTCTTCACTGAGTCCTAAATCTCCAGGCTCTGATGTTTGCCTGTTATTTTACATTGGCTTTTGATGTATTTAGTCAGAGAATACATGCTAGTTTGTCCAATATTGTAAGGAAAGCATTTACTTTGCTTCTCCTTTCATTATGCCACAATGAATTATCAATGAATTCTTTAGCTTTAATTATATAGTTATACATATTTATGTATATTATATATTTATGTACTGCATAAATATATATTTAGGTATATACATATATATATATTAGTTAAGAAATTTTTAAAGATAAATCTGGCATCTTCTTGACTTTTTTCAACAGAAAATAAGTTTGGTATAGGGGACATATAGATAAAATGTTAGTCTTTTCCATGGAGACATCCTTCAGAAAACAATTTTAATGTAACCTAATATTCAAATTTGCTTTGTTCTAAAATTTATTTTATGTGAACTTCACAGATGGGCACTGCATCTTTATCATTCCTTATTGTCCATTCTGCTCTCAACTCCTCTGCTTCACCCTCCCCTCCCTGATTCATGTTATCATATTTATTTATATAGAATTACTATACACATGCATGCATGATTGCATTTATTATTGCTTAACATACATTGTTTTCTACTCTGGTTTGGAAAATGCATGCATGGGTTCGCTCTGAGGAAAGTTGATTCTCCCTTTCTCAACAGCTGTTGGTAATCTGTAGCTTTTCGTATTAGTGTGGGATTTCTCTGCTACACATCAGCATGCCAACTGGTGTTTTAATTATGATTGTCTTGTGTAGGTAACCATATCAACTCCTTTTATGGGAACATTTTTCCTGTTATGTCCAAGGGGATGTGATTGAGCAGCAGGCATCCTTGTCCTCTGACGCTTACAATATATCAGTGCTCTCTTCTGCAATAATCTGTGCGACTTAGTTGTAATAGATGGTGTGGCAGACTTATCAACTAGGGATGGCTACCCTGTAGTCAGTATTCTCTGAATTTTGTCCCATTTAGATTTCTGTTACAATCTATAGTTGTTGAAAGATGTTTCTCTGAAGAGGCTTAAGAGCTACATCTATTTGTGGAATAAAACATAAATTTTATTGGTTTAGGAAAATGGCAACAGCAATTTCTCCTATAGGATCTGTGATCGCTCTAGTCATGGAATATATATGTATATATGGAGTATGTGTGTGTGTGTGTGTGTGTGTTTGTGTGGTGTATACACACACAAAGTAGTCATAAGACATGGGATGATGGTGTTCCCTCAAGAGTTATGGAGTATCTAACAAAACCCCTAGTGTTAGATATGGTAAACTTTCCCTCTAGTTGTTCATCAGAATGCTACAAGAGTCTTCCAAAACAATATGGCATATTGGCCTTGTCATTGATTACCATGCAGAACTTGAAGTCAAGACCATATTGTTTAAGACACCACACACTCTGACAGAGGACATGAAGGTCGTGAGCTGGAGTGGCCACTCCCTGAAAACTGGCTCTCGCAGCATCAGAAGGTAGTATGCAAAGCTGTCAAGGGAGAAGAACTATCTACACTCAAATCCTGCTAGAAAGCTATGAACTACAATAATAGCTGGACTGCCAAAACACCTATACCGATGGGATAGTGACAGTAAGGATGCGGAGGCTTAATCTCTGGGAGCTGGTTCCCTACAAAGTGAGACTTTGTCTTAATCAAAAATACTCCAATCCATCCACCAAATAAAGGAACAACATCCACAAACCATTCACAAGGAAAAAGCAAAATTCAAGCTATCAACTAATTGTTCATAAAACCCAATTTTCAGTTATTTATTTGCTGGTGTTCACACACTATTTGCATAAGAGTTTTATATCAAAAATTATTAGAAAAGCTGGAGAGTTAGATTGGTGGTTTAAAGCACTTGCTGATGCTATATTGGGCCTAAGGTTCTATTCCTAGCACCTAAGTGACCACTAATATTTATAACACCAGCGACCAGAGAACCAAAGTTCTTTCCTGACCTCCATGGGTGTCAGGCATACACATGGTGCACAGAGATAAATGCAAACAAAGCATTTATAATCATCAAATGATAAAATAGCATCTAAAACAGTCTTAGAGAAGTTACAGAATAAAATCTGTTTGTTTTATTGAAATTTATATAAACATATACTTAATATTAAATAGGTTGCCAGTGTGGTTAAGAGGTTTAAAATTTCAAATTTGAAAAGATCTGGTATAATGGTGAAAAATTTAAGCTTATTTTTGTTTACACATATTGTTTCATGTGTATTGATTATAAATAATAGTATTTAAAATACCTCCTAGATGTAAATAAATCCATTTATTTATAACAGTCCAAATAAAACATCATTTCTGACAAGCAATTAATACATATGATTTACGACTAATATTCATCTATGAAATCTATGCAATTTTTAATTAAAAACACACCTGTTATATAATATTTTCTTTATCATCTTCAATTAATAACCTACTATTGCTACTTAAACTTTTGTGATTGTTTATTTTTATTTACCAAGTAATAAAATATGATAGAAAGTATTTGCTACTTCTTTAGATATTTCTAAAGTACAGGTGTTATAGTCATACCCTGGCACAAACAATTAAAAATAAATAGATCTGCAGTATAATGTTCATAATTCATACAAAACTGGTGTTTTTAGATAATGGATATATGTGTTTTAAATGAAAGCTGTTAGCTGTATTTGAATTCTTCAAGCTCTCTCCATTTGTCTGTGGTTTTAGCATTATTGTTAATCTTATTTCCCAACATTTCAGTCATTATCATTGTAGAAAAAGACATAAGAAAGGAATACGGTTGGCTTTTCAGTATTTATAAATCTTTCACCTACCTAGTGACTTCATTTCTAGTAAAACTACATACTTTACTGTGCTGTGGTGAATTTTAAAAGGGCTTTGTATTAATATTCCATATAATCTCATGATGTGAAAGTCTTCGCATCTTGATTAGAATGCTGGAAATGTGCATTTACTCCACAGCAGAGGTTTCTGTCACCATTAATCAATAAAAAAGATAAAAAGCACAAATATTTGGCTTCTGGGTTATCAGAATTTGTATTTGTTTTCTATGGGAAAGTCTCCTTGACTGTGTATTGTAAAATGTTAATTTATGTAATGAGATTAACCAGTTAGATATTGTCTATCTATCAATCACTGTGGCATTTCATAGCTATTTAGATACTGAAAAAAAATGATGAAAATATTGTCTAAAACTTGATATTATTCTTGTACTTGTGTGTCTGTCTTAAGAGAATTTCTTTCCTTTTACTAGTATTTTTCATTTTTATTTAGAGCAAAAGCTAACTCTTTGTCTCTACCTACCATCTTATCATTTGTCCTTTATTGTCTTCCACTTCTTCCTCTTAGTACGAAGTTATTCAAAGGAAAAAAACCAAATTGCCCAATATTACTGTCACATGAAATTAATATCAACCCTGTTTGTCTTCATACAGCATTGGCAAAAAAAAAAAAAAAAAAAAAAAAAAGGAAATAGAAGGCTAGGTAACCTTCCAACTTCCAGAAAGGGATGTCTTAAAATTCTTTCTTGAATGTTTTTTGTTTTTTTTTGGAGTCACTTCTTCATGCTATCCTTTAGCTTAATATGTGTAATTCTAAGTGGCCCTCTGTCTCTTCCATGGTTTCGGTGATATTTGTTTCATCATTGATTTGTCCCAATACATCTGTAGAACAATTCATCTTACACCCTGGATTGCTGCTTTCAGGGGAAGGCAAGCTAATTATTGTTCTCTTCTTAATTTATAATTTTACTTTATGTTACAGAGAGACAGAAATTTATTTAGACGAATAAACATTCTAATAATTAATAAAGCTCTCTAAGAGCTAATTTAGCTGTGACATTAATTGCTTTGCTGGAAGACTGCCCTCTCAGACTGCCAAAGTATGTGAGAGCCACTGTCATTACGTTACTTTGCTGTAAGCATCCTTCATGAAGCATGTGTCCTGCAAAGAGTATGGTCTGAAAGAAAGACATCTTTTTAAGGGTAAATGATATGTAATCACAGGCATAAACAAATCTCTTCTTAGGAACCAAAGACAGACAGGTCAATTGTATGCTTGAGTCTAGCCCAGGCTACATAATAGTACCCTCTTTCAATGACTCTGCTAAAAATGAACGCTCCCTAAAAGAAAAAGTAAGACAATACAAAATCAATAGAAACTGTGTTTCCTGTGATTTAATTAACAGAAACTTTATAATTCATCTCTCAATAAGCTTATTGTTTACTAAGATAAAATAGCCAAAATTAATACTTTTGATGAAAGAATGGGGTGGCGATTCTGCAGAGAATCATACCAAATACAATAGTGATTTTTTTTTTTAGGATGTGCGACATTCTTTAGAAAAAAAACGATATTCACAAACACAAAGCTGTTAAAGTATTTAATCTCAATAGGAAGATTTTATTTATATAAGCAAAGCTTTTTTCTATATCAACTTAAAATTAAAAGTCAGACAGAACTCTAAGTAATTATTGAATATTTCTGTCTGAATCTTAATCTTGGGAATTTTTTTTCACATCACAAAATAGCAGCATGAGAGAAATTAAATTGCTCCCCTGATATTTCCTATGTAATACCTAACAGATGTTTTTATTTTTGTCAGTTAATATGGTTGAACACAGATATCAGTGAAGTTAGTTTCATTTTTAACTTAAAGTGTATATTAATATATATTAATGTTTCTTTATACCAAAGCTAATTCAAAATAAAGACAAATCTGTTTATATATTTCTAGTAAGACTAAATCCTAAATAAACTTTTGTCTAGTGACTAAAAGCCTTGGTATATAACACAGTCAATCCTTACTTTAAACTTTTATTGGGTGTGCAGTTCAGTGATACTGACTGTGTAGTGTGCACAACTCCCTAGAACCACAAATAGGGGGTAGATGTAGACATTTTATATCTATTAATCTTTTTCATTCTCAGTGACTAGAGTCACAGAGTTTTAGCCTAATCAGTTTAGTAGGCATGAGGTGAGAATGCAAAAGAGAGTGATGTGAGTCACATTGAGATTTCCAAGAAGAATTCTCTGTGTTAGAGAATTTAAGGGGCTAGATTGCATAGCTGATGTGCCTTCTTGAGGAAGAGACCTGGTCAGTCATCCTCATCAACTTAGACCATGAAACCCAATATGGACAAGTTCAACAGAACCTCCATGTATGGTCTGCCCGTGCATGCTTCAGCATTGCCAGGGCATAAATTTCAGTTTTCAGGCAATTTAAGATTGCACAGATAAAATAAGGAGAGCATCTTCCTCCTTGATTTTCCGGAGCCTCATAAAATTAAAGAAATCTTGGAAACAGACTTCGAAAATAGTAATAAATGAGATTAAAGTGTCATTCATTCTTGAGTTGCAATTCCTATTGACTTAATGACACATTAAACCATGAATAACTACAGGGCTGCTAGAAGCAATGATGAGAAATATGAAAATCCTGCTTTTTTAAGTTTTTATCTTGATTCAGGTAGACTTATTACTTAATAAAATAAAACCAACAAAGTCAGAAAGTAAGCAGGCACTACTCTAAACAAGAATGAACATGAAAAAAAAAACCAAATAGAAGAGCAGCAAATCAAAATAATTAAATGTTAGAACTAGTCTAGAGGGATACTGCCGAAGCACAGAGAGAGATGAAGTCTGCTAACAGTGAGGAAAGCAAAGGGCCAATGTCTGACTAAATAGCAAGAAAACAATCGGCCAGAAACGCGAGCATGGACACACACACACACACACACACACACACACACACACACACACACACACACAATCACACACCCTTTTCTGGTAGCACTATAGGAAAGATGACTATATAGATCAGTGCTGAAAGAACTACTAATGATTGCTTTCTTATGAAGAACACCATCACTCGGTGTACCCTTAACTGGAATATTTCAGTCTCAGTAGGTTTCCTGGCTTTACTCGCTTCTGTTTGTGAAATTATTTGTGAGGATGGTGCTTTGGCATTTTACCTTCTGTCCTCTCTGAACTGGCCTTGACATTTATATTGGAGTCAAAGTCACATCGGGTGCAGCTGGGCACAATATCTCTCCTCTCCTCAAGCCTCGCATTTCCTCAGTCGATATCTGGAAAGAGTCACTGGGGTACAGGTAGGCTCCTCCTCCAGAAGCATCATCTTCATATCCACAGGTCTTACCCTTACAAACAGAATACTGACAGATTTAACTGTGGGTAAAGGTACCCACTGGACCTCAAACGATATTTTTCAGCTTATTTTATTAAACAGATGGCCAATATCCCCTTTGTCTGGATTATAGGGGAGTTGAAAAGGTTCTTTATTCAGATGGTACTGATAAAATTCATGTGAGAAGATGTTATCCTACATTCTCTGTACAAAATTCAGCTTCCATATGGAGCATATATCTGTCTATCACTCTCTTTGTCCTAAGAAAAGCAAGTGCCTCCCACGTTGGCCGATTTGTGTTACTTAGTCTGTTGACAGTTCTTTCCTGGCTTCTTGGGTTTAATGTATGTTCCCTGGATGTTTTCTTCCTACATGATCTGTCTTTCCTCTGCTTCCTGGGATGGCTATGACATGTGCCACTTGCTGCCATCCCTCTCACTGTAGAATGGAATATTTGCCTTCTGGAACTGTAAGACAAAGTAAACCCTTTGTCCATAAGTTGCTTTAATTATGGTATTTTGTTACAGCAACAAAATTGTCAGAAATACAGAGTCCTGAGAATTAAAAACATTAATAAGGAACCGAGAGAACTACAAGTCTGCTGTGCTTGGTGGCTTTGTAATTCCAGTTGTACTTTATTTAACACCATATTTTCCCTTTTTTATTTTTGTTTGTTTTTAAAAAGTTTTTCAAGACAGGGTTTTGTTGTGTAACAGCCCTAGCTGTCCTGGAACAAGCTCTTGTAGGCTAGGCTTGCCTCGAACTCACAGAGATCAACCTACTTCTGCTTCCTGAGTGCTGAAATTAAAGGCATGTACCACCGCTGCCTAGCAACACCATGATGTTTTAATTAGGGAACCAATGCAATGAATAAAGTCAGGTTGCATAAACAAGTGAAGAGTCAAGCATTAAATGTTTCCTTTTCTTAGCAATTCATTTGTGATTATTGTTACTATTTTACTGTTTATTGTATGGTATGACTCATTAATGACTAGTTATTAAAAATGAAAAATTATATTTATCAGTTTAAATTGCCTTTAGAAGATCTGTATATATTATATATACATATATTTAAGATTTACTTTCAATTTTGCTCATGTGTATGTGTGTTTTTGTCTGTGTGATTGTGACTGTATGTCATGTGTGTCATGTCATTTCATGTCCATGGGTACAGAAGAGGGCATCTGGTCCCTTGGAGCTAGAGGTACAGACAATTCTCCACCACTTGACGTGTGTCTTTTGGAAGTGCAGGAAGTACTCTCAAATATGAAGCCATCCTATGCCTCCCATTGATATATATTTGAGTCTTTAAAAATATACCAGATGTCTACATTCCATTTGAACACTTATTTTTAAAAAAATGACTGTATCGTGCTGGAAATCACATTTAAGAGTACCATTATATTGGATTATTAAGATTTTTCTCTTTGGATAGGTGATTTTGATTATTTAATGTGAATTCATTTACTCAGTTTACTCAGTATTCAATTACTCAATGCACTGAGAAAGTGAAGGGTGAATAAAATACGTGCTTCATGGAAGCACATTATTTTAGTAATGAGTGAATTTCTCATTTACCCCTTTTTCCTAACCCAATACCTACAATAGTATATTCAATAAACACTGAAAACTTGGTAATAAATTTCCATTTGTCAATTTCAAGAAGTGGTACGGAAATATTTTCTTTTGGAAATTAAATTAGAATTGAGTTATAACTTTAGATATAAAAAATTGAAGAAGCTTTCATATATTTCCTGGACCTTGTTCAATTATCTGCAAATGAGTAGTAGAATCCTTGGTGAAAATCAAGTAATTAACTTTTAGGAGATGACGTTTCTGATCTAATTTCTTTTCCTCATTCCAGGATACTTCGTCTATGTTATCATTTTATGTCTGTAATATCGTTGTCTCATTTAATTATATCAGTGGATTCATAAAATATCATTCTCTTTAAGGATAAAATTTAGATTTCTTTCTCAAGTCTAGTTTGTGCTTTATGAAATATTTTCTAGAAATTTTTCTTTGAGAAGTTCTTCTCAAACCACTCAATGACTTTGATATCTTCATCATTTACAAGATAATTGTAATATTCAATGTGTAATTATACACTTTTGATAAACTAAACCAAGTTTTGCATACTTGTGACTGATAATCACTTCTCTTTAAATTTGTACTATTTCATTTTTATTTCTGAGCAATTAGCCAGTTTCGAAGGCAACAAGTCTATGTGTTTATGCTGTATTAGAATATCTAAAAATTATAAAATTTCCCACATAACTTGATAATCCTGTGTTTTCTGTATAATCTAACGGTTTTAAAATCTTTCAAACAGAAAAAATGAGTAAGGGAAGCAGGTTATTTTGATTATGATAAAGAGTTGTGAGTGTCTCGTCATCTTCGCTTCCACTATGCTGTGACACCTCAAATCCTCTTTATGTCACATCTGCACTGAAGAGTTATTCCTGTGCTTGGAAAGTGTGTTAGGAGGAGATAGATGATGAAGTATGCACATTTCTGCTTATTGTTTATTTAAGTGACCAATAGAGTAAGAAGCTCTTCTTGCTATACATGGTGCACAAAAGAGCATAGAAGTTTACTTGAGATTATTTTAAGAAATCAAAGAAGGCATTGGCCCTATATGGTCATTTCAGGTTTCTGACTTATTCTATTGTACACCGATGTTATAGGGGGACTTAAAACAATGAGACCTGCTGAAAATAATGAAATATTCTGCATGTTGTAAATCTGTTAAAGCAAGGTTTCTCTTCTAGTGAAATAGTGACAATAATCTTTGTGGAGTATCCAACTGGCCTAAAATATGGCACAGAACTCATAAATCTTGGAAATAACTTTTAAACTTGAGCAACCTCAGCTCTGTGTCCAAGATGATTAACCATTACCATATTCCAAATGGGTTATTTTAACCAAATTTTGGACACAGTATCTAATCCATTCTCCTACCCTTCTTTCTTTCTATTGTGGTGTTCTATTATCCAGTCCTGTGTCAGCTGTGTTTTATGTCAAGTTGACACAGGCTAGAATTCTCAGAGAGTAGGGATCCTCAATTAATTAAAATGCTTCCATAATATCTGTCCATAGATTGGCAAGCCTGTTGGGCAATTTCTTAATTAGTTATTGATGAGGGAGAGTCCAGCCTATTGTGAGTGACATCACCCCTGGGCCGGTGGTGCTCAGTTCTATAAGTAACAGGTTAAGCAAGCCTTAAGGAACAAGCCGGTATCACTTCTCCATGGCCTCTGGATCAGCCCCTTGTCTCTAGGTTCCTGGCCTGTTTAAGTTGAGTTATTGTACTGATTTCTTTGGTGTGATATGGAAGTAAATCATTACCTCCCCAGGTTGCTTTGGTCATGGTGTTTCATTACAGGAAAAGAAAGCCTTACTAAGAAGTCTTTACTCTCTCTCTCTCTAAACACTTCATGTTTGAGTCTCACACTGGCATATTTGTGTTGATTTTGAAGGGCCACGATTTTTATGCTTTCATATATATAATATATGTATATATATATATATATATGTTTGTGCTTTGATGAGTTTTTAGAAATAAGATGTTTGTACTTTTTATGAATATAATCAATTTTGCATAATACAAATATGAAACTTTAACAATTATGAATTTATAAAATCTTACATCTTTGAAGATAACTCTAAAATTTGTATGGACATGATTTTCTTGTTTATCCATTACCATAGTATTTAACTATACATTTGAATTATAATCATTTCTTTAAGAATAAATTGTATCAGTATGCTGTACTTGTTAAATACCAAAGATTGCCGAAAGAGCTTTACTGTATATATAAAAAAGTTTCTTGCTGTTGTTTATTATATTGACCGATCTCTGTTTATTAGGCTACAGGAAATCTTTTAAAAAGTGAGTTAGTGGAAGATGCATAAGCGTTTTTAATTTAAAAGAAGATTGAGGTGAATTGTTATCGCAGAGTCTTAAATGGATTATTTTATGTTCTCAGAGCATCCAGCAGAAAGAAAACTGTTTTAGAAAACCAATGTGATTTTGTCAAGATGATGGGACTAAATTGGCCATGGCAAGGTTTAGTCAGTGTTTTGGCTGTTTTCATTATTGATTTATAACATTGATTATGTTAATCACGAAGAGCTCCGATTTGCTTATTACGTTTGATAAAAATAGCAAATTGACATTGGAATAATTTTTCTTTTATTTGGGTTGTTTTTGGATAGCCTATTTCTCATTATTTTTAGGTAATTAGTGATAAAACCCTAAAATTTCTTTCTTCTATCTTAAATTTCAGATTAAAATTCTAAAACACTTTCATGAATTTTAATGCTTGGATATAGTGGAACATTAATAAATAATTAATAATTATGAAATTAAATATTAATGAATACTCAATGATTAATTACATATTTTAAAAAGGAATAAGAAACTTATAATATGTTGCCTTTTTAATAAGTAATATTTATTTTAAGTAAAACAAGATGACACTATTTATTTGTTTTACAGTATTGTTTTAAGCTTTTTAAATATTGAGATAAAAATAAGAATAAATCAGAGTGGCAAATTATTAATGACTTCAATACACAGTTCCATCTACGTATTAGTTACTATACTCGTTGTACCACCAGGGACTATTAGGTTTCAACCCACAACTTTAGACAACCCGTACCTGTCAGACGCATTCCATGTACTTACATATACGCACTGTGCTACTAATGATCACATGGAGTATGACTTGAAACTCCAGATATGTTTTCCAGAGTGTTCTGTCTGTTCCCTTCCAGTCAGTCACAAAACCTACTGCATTACCCAGATCCATGTAGATATATACCCTAGTATTCCAATCAGGTTCTCCAGGCTCATTCGTCATCCCCTTGCCTATCAGCCACCACATCCATTGTGATGTTCTGGAAATGCATTGAGTGGTACCTAGAACTTCAAGTAGGACCCCACAGAGCTAGTCTGCAACAACACCACTAAAGAATCCTTGAAACAAGTGTTTTCTGACTTGACCATAGATAAGGACATCCTTTCTGGCTTCCACCTTTACCTGAAGATGAACTAGTTCTCTGATCTCCAGGAGTCAAAGCACAGCCTACTCTCACTGTGATCCAAGTCTCTACCACCTATAGACTATGTGCAGAACTTGTTAAGGAATCCAGGAATCAGAAGATCAGTATAAAAATCTTCTACGTCCATAGAAGGCTTACTATTAAGTTCAGAGTTGTATATACCCCTGTCTAAGTTGAGACTATCTCTTGTATCATATTTTCATATCAACACAAACTAGTTAAAAAACTGGACACCAGGTACCTTTAGCTGATCTACAACCTAACAAGTTGGGTGACAGAAAATAAAGATCCAAAACACGCTCAACAAAGACAAGACCAATTGTCTACACCAAGAAACACTGTCAGTGACATAAGTACAGAAGCCAAGCAACAGCATGAGTAGTCAGGAAATTATGTCTCCTTCAAAAATTAGCAACCTCCATTCTACTGGTCTTTGAGAAAAGTAACAAAATTGCCATTTTTATTATGCTGATAGTTCCTATCCAAGAGCATGGGAGATCTTTCCTTTTCTGATATCTTCTTCATTTTTTTCTTCAAAGGCTTAAAGTTCTTGTCCAGGTCTTTCATTTCTTTTGATAGTGTTACCATGAGGAAGCAGGATGGCCAAGATAGTGTAAGAACAGAGATGGAGAGCAAGGAATGAGATATCTTGATTAAGATAGTCATTACGGGGTGAGTGAGAAACCCCGCACTAGGGAAATTCTCACAAATCCACAAGGATAACGCCAGCTAAGATCCCAAGCAGTAGTGGAGAGCATGCCCGAAGTGGCCTTTCTTTGTAAATAGTTTTGATGACTACCATGATGGTCATCATAGAACCTTTATTCAGCAACTGATGGAAGCAGATGCAGAGATTCATAGCTGAGCATGGGACTGAGCTCCTAGCATCCAGTCAAAGAGAGGAAGAAATGATAATATGAGCAAAAAAGTTAAGATAATGATGGGGATACCCACAGAAACAGCTGACCTGAGCTAGTAGGAGCTTACTTACTGTTGACTGACAGCGGGAGAACCTGCATAGGACTAATCTAGGTTCTCTGATTGTGGGTGACAGTTGTGTTGCTGTGGCAGTCTGGGGCCACTGGCAGGGTGACCAGGATTTATTCATAGTGCTTGAGCTGGCTTTTTGGAGCCCATTCTCTGTGTAGGGATGCCTTGCTTTGACTAAATATGGTTGGCGGGAGACTTGGTCCTGCCTCAGAGTGATGTGCCAGGCTTTGTTGACTCCCATCAGAAGCCTTACCCTCTCTTAGAAATGAATGGGAGTGAGGTGGGTGGAAGATGGGGGAAGCAGGATGAGAGGAGGGAGTAGGAAGTGGGATTGGTATGTGAAATGAGAAAAGATTGTTTTAAAAAAATAAAAAAAAACCCACCAAATTCAGGGATGTGATCTAAATAATAATTTACATATATTAAATGCTAACTGCATTGTGGCCAATGCTAGCTGTAGTGACTGTATTTGTATCTAGTAAACCTTATTTTAATTTTTATTGTTTGAGAATTTCATACATGTATATATGTATATGTAATGAAATGTAATTATATACACCCCAATCTTCCCAATGCAACTTCTTCCCAACACATCCTCCTTGAAACCTTGTCTTGTTTTTTATTTTTGTTAACTCAAAAAGTCCAATTATTGCTCATATGAGCATAGGTATATGGTTGTCCACTGGAGCATAGGAACCTACCAGAGCTCACACACTCAAAGAAGAATGAATGATTTTAATGGCATCCCTTGGTCAGCTTGGGTACATGGAAATAAGAGCACAGCTTCCTTAAAATAAAGGGCATAGTGTTAACAGAGCTTAGTATTTTTGAAAAGCAAATATCCAATCCTTTCTCTCTTAACAATTCATTAATAAAAACCCTCTGTTATTATGCCTTTATTTCTCAAAAGAAACAACTGATTAATTAATTAATTAGTTAGTTAATTAATTTTACTAAAGAAGTAAGTCAATTTTAGTGAGAGGTCTTTACTATTGAGAGTTCTGTTTTATGTTGTTGTGGGCTCATAGGAAAGCAGTAACATTAACTGATCTATCAACAACTTTTTCAAAGAGAAACTAATTTCAATTTTATTATCGAAATTATGTTAAAATTGATATCTGATTTTTCCTTTACCCCAGGCATTTAAATATACCAAAGAACAAAGCCAGGGAGAAATAGCCTCATTGCCCTCTACAGAGTAATTCCTTATGGCATAAATCTGAGCCCTGTAGCGGAGTGGGAGTTCTTAATGAGCTACTCCTTACTGCAGACAAGCTAGCCTTCTATCCTTTTGCTGTACCTGGTTAGAGTGCAATAGTCTCCTCTGGGTGGCTGCTATTTTCTTTGGCCTCATGATTCCAACTATTTTTCTCATCAAGAAAAAACATATTTTCTGTCAAAACGTGAATTTTTTGTGATGTACCTTTACTTAATCAAATAGTCAGCATGATAATTTTTCAAAATAAGTCGGTTTCTTCGGGTACTTATACAAAGATATATAACTTCGGGTACTTATACAAAGTGCTAACAGGAACACTGGGCAGTTCAAAGACAGATAGTCCTTGGGACCTATTCTCTGTGGCTGATGAGCTAGCTTGATTTGAAAGAAAAAGAATCCAGGTCAAATCATCTTTTTCAAGGCTTGTGTTAACAAAATGCTGTCAGGGAATATGTAGCCTGAATCAATTATTCTTTCTTCTAAGGTGAATCTGAAAATGAAACTTAAGGGGAATCTTCTTTTAGGCTTTGCAAATATGTTTTTGAATAATTGAGGTGTTCCAATGAATGGTTTTATTGTATTTATGTATTTGTTTACTTATTTGTTACTTACTTGTGTGTATATCTCTGTGTATGTGTGGAACATGCATGTGATGTGTTATGGCACTTGAATGGAGGTCAGAGGAGATTTTGCAGGTGTCTGTTCTCTCCTTAAGCACCTGGAACCTGGGGATTGAAATCATCAAGCCTTTGAGAAAGTGTCATTACCCAAAGAGCCATCTCTCTGGGCTCCAGGGAGTTTTAAAGAGAGTTTAGCAGAAAGAGTTTAATGGTTTTTCAGGTAATTCCAATAACTAAGTAATTGTCAATGCTGACTTTGTATTATAGTATCTAAATTATTCAGGTACCAAACATAACTCCTGACACATCATCATGAGTCTCTAATAGCTTATATATCTCAATCCACAGACAGAACATGCCTTTGAAACATCCATTCAAATTTTTATTTCCCTAGAGGGACATTTCATATTCAACTTCTAACAACAGGGGTCCTCGAAAATAATATTAACCCTTAACCCCTCATGGTGAGTAAATTCATCAGTACCCTTGCTAGGAGCAGAACTTCATGGGAAGGATGTGAACAATCTATATAGAAGCTGGCTTAGATGAGACAGAAGGCGGAAATACAGAAATACAAAGATGGAAAGATGAGTGCTGAGGGATAATATGGTTTTCACTTCTATTTTTCAAAGCTGATTCCTATACTTTAAGGGCAATGAGCCTCTTAAATGATCACTAAGAAAACCATTTGTGTATTGGGAACAGTGTAAAGACCTTTACTTTATTAACTATCTTGCTCTCTTTTTTAACTGAAATTAGTATTCTGATTATTGCTACCCTTCCCCAGTTCTTCCGAGATGATCCCCATTTCCTTACCACCCAAATCCACAGACATTTTTTTCTTCCTCTCAGTAGGACACAAACTGAAATCTAAAAAATTAATAGTAATTATTATTATTATGGCAATAATAATACGAAGTTAGATAAAATAGAACAAAGCAGAATAGGACAAAACAAACAAAGGAACAGAAGAAAAAGAGCCAAAGCAGTTCAAGAAACATATGGAATCAGAGACACACACAGAAATCTCATTAAAACACCATAATAAACACACAGAAGACATGCAAAGTTAAAAACAAAAACAAGGACAAGAACAAAACAAACAAGAAATCTGACAAAATATTATGAGACAAAGAATCCCTCAACATGCTAGTGAATAAGTTCCTTTTGGATTGATCATCTACTTCTAGGTATGGGGCTACATTGAAACATTTTAAAATACCAGAAAAGAATTAAAACTGAGGTCTATGGTATGTATCTCTTTTATATATCTGTCGACTTCTATCTATATAGTTGTTTAGATAAATGAAGATATTCTTTCATGTCCCAGTCCTCAGAGAGAGATCCATCATTGTTTCTGATTATTCTTTCAAAGTCTAGTGATATTTTTATGAAGTTTGGATATTTGGAAAGTTTTTACATTAGTAGGAATTTCATCAGCATTCTGTTACAATGGTGAGTGACTAATGTAATGGGTTTACCTAGTATCTCTTTCTTTTTTGCTATAATTTAAAATGAAGCAAAAAGAGCTTTCTTCAAAAATGCTATTCACTTTTTGTTCATTTATTTATCAAAGGCATATCGATTTACTTCCAGGGAAGCTAGAGTCTTTTCTCAATGCTAGATGTTCAATAATGCTCTTAAAAACTCACTGATGTAGGAGACCCAGGGAACATAGATACTGTAAAGGGCAGGCCAGGTAGAGGCACTACCTTCCTATGACACTATAAATGAAGTCTTTAGGAATGGTGACATTAGGTATGGTCTGTAATTCGGAACACATATTTTCATTTAAAAAGAAGAAGAAATGATTTTGAGAAAAGATATTCAGCTGTTGCAAAAGTGTAAATGTGGAAGATAAATAATGAAAGGAGGCATGTGGTTCCCTAAATGTTCCACAGAGGTTTCAAGAAAACTGGCAAGAAGTGTGGCTCAAAGGATGCTTGCTGTGTCAGCATCCATCTTAAGTTTCAGAAACAGCTTCTCACTGAACTTGGACAAGGCTTGGGTACTCTGACTGGCCAGTGAACCTCATGGAAACTCTCACCTTTGACATGTAAAATCTGACTCTATCGGGTCCTGGCTTTTTCTTTGTGTGCTAGGACTTGAATTTGAGGTTTCATACTTGTCCACAAAGCATTTTAAGTCATCAAGCTATTTCTTTAGACCAACTCTGAGGAGAAAACTTTTTAATAGATGACTTTTTGTGCTTCAAACATTGTAATATTTCATGTGTTCCATTCTAAGAGTGAGGTTTCTGTATTCTGAAAATGCCTCTATTTCCAGAGGTTATCACAGAGTCCTGCAAACAACATATATTTAAATCTAATGAATCAAATCATGTGCAACATAATGTTGGGCTTGGAATACGTTTTAATATTGTGAAAAGTACAGCCTTTCTTACAATGCTGTTTAATGCCTGTGTCTCTGTTTTTCCTCATTTTCTTTCTTCCCCTTGAGTTCATTTGTTCTCCTTTTCAATGTAGTCAGTTGTAGTAGACTGTGTGGTTAAGCTTCAGCCAATGAGGACCAGCAAGTTCCCTTGCACTGGACATGAAACCGAGAGGCAATCTTGGTCATGTGTGCTTGCTCTTTCGGTTTGGGTCAAAAAGGAATCGTCTTGTTGGGTTACTTTAGGTTTGTTCTGTTCATTTGTTGTTGCAGGCAGTAGGTTATTTTCCTTCAATGTTGGTAATTCTTTTGGGTGTTGATATTACAGTTCTTTCCTTTCCCCAAAGATTGGAGAATTCTACACTGTGCTCTAGCTACATGTGACCCTCATAGCTGAAGAGTATGAGCCTTTGTTTTTGTAAAGTGTATTTTCAGCTTCAATTTTATTAACACTAAGGTTACTTTTAATCGCTAGTCATCATCTCGAGTATGTTTGTGGACACACATTTATATGAAAATATTAGATCAACACTTCTGATATATGTCAGAACTTATCAAAATGGAAAGAACAGAGATAGATTCCATGAGCACCCAGCTACAGGCTCACCCTGAACATGTCTTTTTGAAGGTGTCTATGAGTCGTTCTTCACATCTCCTATTTTCCCTTTGTTTAGAATTCGCAATCCCAAAGTCCTTTATATCATTAATGATTATCACTTGCTTTTTATTTTTTTTTAAATTTAAAAAGATATAAACATTGAGTTAACATGTAAGAAAATATTATCAAGCTTGGTTTTTAATAAACATAAAGACTGACGAGGGTGGAGATGTAGCTTTATGGTAAAGGATTTTCTCAGCATATAAAAGGGCCTGTGTTTGCAGTCTAGTACTATGCAAATAAAGAATCACACATATTCACACAGATTGCAAATTAATTTCACTCTTAATCTTCCAAAAATTTTTCTCTAAATTAAAAAAAGACAAAAACTAAATGTTAAATACATCCAGGGATTATTTAGTCTATTTCATTACCTATATACCTACATGACAAGAAATGTCCAACAGTTTTGATAGTAACATTCTTTATTAATAAGAAAACCTCAACAAATAGAAATCCAACACCTGATCTGACATTGCAGATAAAACCTTGGTGCATTTTAGTGCTCTGAGGTCATGATGGAAGAATCTGTAGCTGCTTGACATAAGTGAATTGGAGTCTTCACCACTCTCCTGAGAGCACTAGGCAGGCAACCATACAATGTCCTTGAAATCTATTGCCTCGTCTTTAGGACAGATCATTAACTCAAAGAGCCACTATAATAATTAAACTAATGTATGCAAATTAATTGCTTCAATAAAGTTATATTTTAACCTTTATTTGAGCAAATTATACAAATCTTTGTTATCAGATATTTCAATATATGCACTTGTCAGGGAACTTAGTTTCAAGTTAATACTTTTCTTTGAGAAGAGAATTTTACCACTCTGCTGCTTATCCATCTGCCTTGAAGTAAGCTCAAATGACTGATCTAGAATTTCTTTTGTTTGATATTCAACGTAAAAATTAATGATTTCGTAAATGGACCTGTGTTGTTCAATGCTGTCTTCAGAGGAAAAGAGCCACCATCTTTATCAAATCAATGTTTTTGTTTGCAAGGGACCATCAAGTTATGACCTACTGAATGTTTTTCTGTGGTGATAAAAGGTGGATTAGAAGGCCAATTGATTCTTACTTGAGATTCCAGCTGTTCCTCATAGCTATTTGTGAACATTTCTCACTTTTTACATGTTCCCTAAGTGTCTCTGGAGTTACTAGGCTATATAGGCTGATGATGTGTAGACATTCTAGTGTGGCTACTTTACAGTCATTCATGCTTCTGAGAGCAATCTCTCATGTGTGTTCAGCAAGTAAGCCCAATAAACTTATTCCTTCCCAAGGTAACTTTGGAGATTGTATTTTGGCTTATAGTCGAACAAAATAAGTACAGGCACTTATAGTTTATATCTTCCATGGGGATACACTCTCACAGCAAAGAGATCAATGATACTTAGGTGATTATTGTTTGAAATCAAAGAGAGAAAGAGCAGAAATAGCTACATGCGGCACATGTTACTCACCTTGAAAGATTCTACGCATTGGTAACACAGTAAAATGGAGATAATTGAAACCTCCTATGAGAGTGTGTTGAGAAGTGAATGTTAGGCCACTGTGGCAGTTCAAAGTAATTGAACTTCCTGTGTTTTCTTGATTATATCTTATTTACCTAATAAATAGTAGGACATTCACCTGGTTTTACTGACTAGAAACTTTTAAAGGTTTATAAAAATCATAGATTTCAAACATCAAAGTTGTGTTCACAATAATTTATTTTCTTAATTCACCTTTTAAAGTATGGTATATACCATCATTATTATTTCTATATTAGTGAACTGTCTTGCAATTTATAATCTAATTGAGAATAAAGGAGAGTTAGATGGACATAGGTGGACAAGAAGAGTGAAAGTGAGCTCCTATAGATGGAGGCTACTTTTTTGTTTCTGGACTGCCCAGAGTCAATGAGATGCCATGTAGCCGCTGCATGAGACAGATGCTAGATACTGCAAAGAACCTTACCTAAAGGTCACAACCATGTGGTGATATATAGATTAATAGAAATGGGTTAACTTAAGATATAAGAGCTAGCTAATAAGAAGCATGAGATAATAGGCCAAGCAGTGTTGTAATAATAATACAGTTTCTATGTGATTATTTCAGGTCTGGGCAGACGGGATATGAATAAGCTTCCAAGTACAGGCTCCTTGTGATGCAACTTCTTGTTTGTAGAGGACATCATTGGGAAAAGTGATAGGAGGACCCAGAGATGACATACAAACAGGATCAAGAGGATAGGGGAGGATGCAAGGTCTATGAAATACCCAAGCCTGTGTATGTTTAGCAGCTTCCCAGCTTTTGTCTTCTCCTATTCTGGAAAAAGCTTAAAAATGACAAAAGATAATTCTCTCTGCACATGTAATACTATAAATTCTCCATATACTGAAGTCCTAAATCAGTTAGGTCACCATGCTGAAGCCAGTGGAAGGTACAATGTCTGAGAACTTTCAGTCAGTCAGTCACCACCTATGACTTACCAAGCCATTAAACTCAGTAAGCCAATTAAAGAGCTCAATCAATAGGGAAACTAAGAAAATGTTGCTTTTCAGGAATATTAATAAAGAATTTCAGTGACTCTCTAGTCTATCTTTTGGGTCCTGGCCTGAAGGTAGGGTTTAAGTAGAAAACAAAAGATGCAAAACTAAGCATCATCCTGGCAAGGTGGTTTTTTCTTTCATTTCAGTTCTAAGTCTGGGTTACAAGAATGGTCTCTGCTACAAGATCACCTGGCAAATTGTAAATCTTCCTTCAGGAAACAAACTCCTTCTCTGTCTCCAGGGCTTCACATATTTCATCTCCCAAGAAACAATCCTTGGAGAAGTTTCTCATTTGGTGGTGTCCATTCCTTCAATTGGCTTACAGTCAAATGTGGAACACATGTCTCTTTAGAATACAAGCTGGTTCAGGGAAGAGGAAGCCATGAAACACACAATGATTTCTGTGTCTGCCAGTTGTAACTAACTAGAAGTCATGGAGAACAACCCAACACAGATGGAAGAGCGAGCATCTGATGGCTTTTGTTAAATCTCACAATGTTCTTGCTTTCTAATACACAGCAGGATGCAATGGAAGAGGTTTAATAAAAGCTGCATGCTGGAAACGACAATTTCCATTTTCCTCTCCATAGATGTGAAAAATCAATGCATGCATAATATTATTTATTACACTAAAATATTCTCTAGGAAAATATTAATATTCATTAGAAATATTTGTTCTCTTGCTTACTTTTATGTTGCCACAGGCAAAGAGAAAGTTGTATGCTCTCAGACTTGCAAAACTAAAATAATTCCTAATTATTACACTATTAAAAGTATAATGGATGCATATTAATTAATACAAACTTGACCATCATCTAGTAAACTTGAAATTTAGTAACTTTTAAGAACTATGGCATGTGAAAAAGACAACTTTATGGTTTTCTTCTCTCTGACTTGATTTTTTGCTTGCTGATGATTGTTGGGGTACAACCACATATTGCTTTTATGATCTCTTTTTAAATTGTTGGTTAGAACCTTCATAGTAAAAGTATCCAAGTGATGGCTGTACTAAACTTATAGTTTTCTGAAAAAAACTGGAAAGCACTGAAAACTGAAAAGCAGGTGTGTCTCTGACTTTCAACCTCCTGATACCTAGATTCACTTTATTCAATTCACCGTTAACTTGAAGGTAGAAACCTTGGAAAACAAAGACTGGTCACATAATCTATCTCCCTCCTGCTGAGTAGCTTCTGGAAAAGACAACCTGCTCTCAGGAACTCTTCCTTTGTTATAACTGGGAGAAAAATTTTTGGTACATCTGGTGATTACCAACCTAATATGTTTGAAAAGCAAAGGCTAAAAGATACACTTACACATTGAGTTATTTGAGAAGATAATAGATAATAATGAAAACCATGGGTGAAGGGAAAAATACCAAGTGAACCACTGAATGAAAAGAAGCCTGAGAAGCTATACAGTTCAGGTGCTCTGAACCGGCATAGAGAGAATTACAAAGGCACCATGGAGCATGGATGGATTGTAATAGACGATGATACTCTTCTTCTTAAGCTCCATAACCAAACAACATCACCAGTTGACAATCAAATGATTAAGGGGCAATTGCCATTCAATCCACAACAGAAATCAAACTTAAAATTAATTTTGAAAATTAAATTTAAGTTATTATAAATAACAAACTACAGAAAAACTGATAAAAGTATTACCTTAAAATCAAGAATTATGTTCTTGGGATTGCAGAGTTGTTTCAGTGGGTCAAGGTGCTTGCCACCAGTCCTAAAATCTGAGTGGCTGATCACTGGGCCTCACATGGTTGATGAGAACCAACTTTGGCGTACTGTCCTGTCTGACCTTCACACAGCAACTGTGGTTTTGTGTGTCCATGCTCACACTCATCAGTTCATTCACCCCTATCCTCTTCTCCATTCATGGATTCCTTATCTAGGGTTAAGTGCTGGGCCATTGTTTATATTCTGAGTTGCAGATTAACCATCGATGAAAACATTTGTGTTGTGGTTTCCACTGTCACTGCACTTCTCGACTTGTCTACCTGGGCAGAGAACTGTGTTTTCACATGTCATCTGAGGATGCAGATCCCAGGTCTCCTTGTGTGTATGATCAAAAGTCTTCCCACCTACTTCCACCACAATTACTTATTTGAAATTACATGCTCTTTAAAATGTGACATACTGCAGTTATTTCCACTCAAGGATTTTATGGGAGCAAACTTAAACTGCAAGCAATCCAATAAATGTGGCTATTAAAATAGAGATGCTACCTTCATGACTGCATTAAGATATTAATCAATTACAATTGTACGAAGTACACATGAATGGATATGGTCTGATGCATGCTAAGTACTCTGAGGTAAAAGGAACATTTTGCACTTATGCTTATCAATGTTCCTTAGTAGTCCTCAGGAAAAACTCTCTATGGATGAAGAATAGTTATCAAGAAATGGCTATTGTTCTAGTCTAATCTGCCAGCACTTTGTATGTCACAGTTTTTGTACCTCACAGAATAAAAATGAAAAGAATATCTAATGACCAAGTTTTGTGAATGCTTCTTTGGGAACATTATGGGCAGAAGCCAAGCCAATTCATAAAGATATCTGTATGTAATCCCATTCCCCGACACAAATTACAATGTGGCCCTTTTTTCTTTTACAATTAATACCAGGAATAAATTCATTTTTAAAATTTAATTTTATTATTCTCCCCAAATTGTATAAAGTATATTCAAGTTTACACATTAGAAAACATCATGTATCAATAAGAATTATACAGTGGTAGTAATAATTGGAGCACTAATTTGAGGAAAAGAGAAATAAATGAGCAAATAAATCCAAAGTTTTCCTATAAAATGTCATAGAAGGTAGAAAAGGATTCACTGATGAAATTTCTGCAAACAATTCATGGATATAATACTTTTGATAAAAATTTTTATTGGCTGTCAGTTAATGTGATACTTCTTCAAATAATTAAAATTCAATTCATCACATATATTTACTTCAAAGTAATATTCATATTATGAAACTGAAATATGATAAAATATGTTGAGAAATTATTTTTAGAAATCCCTTTTTTCAAAATAACATTTATTACTATTCTGTGTTTTTGAAGTTTTAATGCCTTTCTCAACATTTTATTCATAATGTGAAATTCATATCTTAAACTTATGAAAAATTAACTCATGAATATTTCTCATTTCATTCTGCCTTAAGAGCCTAAAACCAAATGAAAAAATATGTGATACTTAAAAATTATGAAGCAGTTATTTTTAAGTGTTAAAACTATATCTGTATAAACTCTGACAAAGAAGATGATATACTGAATGTGAATTGTTCTGGATTTAATCATAGGTTATACTGGGAATTCAAATATGTATATCTTCAGAGTGTCAAAAGTTCATCAGAGCAAGAGAGAAAACATGGATGTGGTAACTTAGAGGTTCTGTTTCTCACACACATTTAATGGAATTAGAACAAAGTTTATCTTAAAAATATTTTATAAACAGCATTAATAATTTTCCTCCAAACATTGTTACCTTAGTCTATGGTATCAGCAGATAAATATGTGTGTGTGTGTGTGTGTGTGCGCGCGCACGCACAAGTGTGTGTATACACACACATATACATACATACACACAAACATATATATATCCATGTGTGTATTTGTGTGCATTGTGTGCTTATGTGTGTATTTGTTTGTGTGTATGTACGTTATAAAGAACATCATTTGTTCTGTCCTTTCTTTCTAAGATTATGTGCACCAAAGTCTGGAAAATTGGATACCAATTTTGCAAATTTGAACTATGTTACAAAAGATCCCTGTCGAATAAATAAAAACAATATGATTTTTTTTTACAAACTCCTACTTTCTCACTTGCAACTGTGAGTCAAGTCTGTCTTTCTAGTCATCCATAGTTGACACATTCCTATGAAAGACAAAGGAAACTATCCCTAAGCTTAGCCAGGTGTATGACCCTCAGGTCTGTGAGTGACCTGAATATATAAACTTACAGATGAATCTCTCATGACAAATCAACATTTATTTCTTTGTTCTTTTGCAATTTGTCAATTAAGTGCCTTTTATTCAGGAATTTTGGGATAAAAACTGATAAAGAATAGTGCTCAACTAAAATTATCTAAGAACTATAACATATTCTTTATTCATTGTCTAAGGTAGTACATGGTATTGAGTCCCACTGTGGAATCATCCCTGTTTGGTATCTTTGTCATAATTGTGATGTGCTACTGATTAAAGATGGTGAGAGACATAGGATGCTGTAGCTCACAGGCTGCGGTACACAGGTACCTAACTGATATGTCTCACTAAAGCCAAACCCTGTCTCCGTGTTTCTCCTTATAACAACAATACCTATTCCCCATGTCTCTTAGACACTACACCTTTCCACAACCACCCAACTCTCTTTTTAGGTCAATCACATTCAAGTTCAAATTTTTGTGTGGACAAAGAAAGGAAGACCTAACATTTGGCTGTTGTTCTAGCCTACTCAAGAATCTACTTTCATTTATTTTCATAAAATAGCTTTATGTTTACTTCTATGTATTACCCCTGGGGTGTTTACACACTAAAGAACCGAAGCAGGCACACCAAAATGCAGTAATGCCACATTAATTCTTGGCAACAATAAAAATTGAGCCCAATTTTAAGATCTCTACTTTTCCCCCTGTCTCTTCTGTCTGTCTGGAGTTTCTGGTTATTGGATGGTGTTTTATCTTTATGATGTGTCTGAGATATGTCTCTATTGCCTATGTGTTTTGCCTGTCTGTGTACTGTTATCTGTCTGTTCCTAACAAAGGGCTCTTTCTGTACTTACTAAAAAGTTCAGAAAATATGGTTTCTATGTAGTTTTCTACAGAAATCTTGAACCGAGTTTTATGAGGGCAAATGTTATTTTATTAACTTAGAACAGCACTCAAAACCACACACGGAGATTATCAACCAAGAGTACATTTGCTTTAAAAAATTTATGAGATATTTGTTTAATAGGATTGTTTTCCACCTGTTGGTGGATTTTAGCCAATGATTACCGCAGCAGACTCATGTAGATATATCTTACTCTGGGTCAGAGGCATAAAAGCACATAACTTAATATTAAAGCTATGCATTTAGCTTAAACTTTAAAAGCTGATTGAAAGGGAAGTACAGAGCTAGTAAGCCTGGTTACATGAGTTTCTTTGAGGCAAGGTAAACTTAAACTTGTGGAGTACACAGTAGGACAGCAGTTTGTTTATTTATTTATTTTTTTTCGAGACAGGGTTTCTCCGTGGCTTTGGAGCCTGTCCTGGAACTAGCTCTGTAGACCAGGCTGGTCTCGAACTCACAGAGATCTGCCTGCCTCTGCCTCCCGAGTGCTAGGATTAAAGGCGTGCACCACCATTGCCCGGCAGGACAGCAGTTTAAATACATAGTAGTAAAAGTTCTCAAGGCATGTTATTAAATTGTTTACAAGGTCTGCCAAATACTGAAGGCAAGACATATTTTCAGAAAAAAATATTCCACTGCTCACTTTTACATTCTAAATTTTGTGGAATATAAAATGATTATATTCTCTTGATCTTAAATTGATTTCTACAAGTTTCTAAAGTTGAAGTTTTAGCTAAATAATATGAAAATAAATCGGAAACAGGATCACCTGAAAAGATTCCACTGTATGCTGCAATTGCCCCAGCTAGCTGTTCTTGATTTTCTGAATCATACACTTCCTAAAACTTCGTCACTTTTCTTCCTGATTTTCTTCTGATCAAGAACTCATCTTCTTACACATAGGTATATGTCCACATATGCAAGGATGTTTATTCACACAGGTGCATGCATGGATATTTATTTGTGTATATACATGGGGTATGCATGTTAGAACATAACCCAAAGTTATGTTCTACTGGTTGTAACAAAGCCCTATTATTCTAATGAAATTGTGAAGACTAAGAACATTAGTTTATTCTATCAGAGTGAACTGACACAGTAAGAGATCACAGCAATATTTAAGAGAAAAGCTGTGGAGTGAAGAGAACTAGCCATAGTGGGCACTCAGTTCCAGAAGTGAGCATTCAGTTCTGTTCTGGATAAAAGCAACACAAAGACCAGTGACTTAGAGACTGCTATTAACAAATGTTTGTAAGTTGATACACTGAGGTTAGTAGACACAACAACCATTCTGCTTAGACTATGGAGGGGAAGGATGAGAAAGTGTGGAAGATTAAGGAAGGTGAGGGTGCCTGATTAATAACCAGTACTGATGATCAGGATATAATTGATCTGTAATATTTGAAGTAGGGGAGGAACAAAAGCAAATGCCAAATTCAAGGTATAAAAATATGAGTAGGATGGATAAAATAAACATAGAAAGGGATGGAAATATTAAAACAACGAGGAATAGAGGCAACATAAATGTACAGAAAATTGAATAGGAAAAATAGTAAAGCCACATGTGAGAAAGTGCAGCTTAGATTTATAGTCAATATATGTTATAAAAAAAAGTCTTTTAGAGCTTGCTCAGTATATTCCAAAAGTAAGCATGAAATAATTCTAAGAAAAATATATTTTCCATATTCTAAGTTGTTTTACTTGTGTGCTGTAGGTTTTTTTGAAATAGTATTAAAATAGAAATATAAGTAGAGACCAAAATATAATTTAAAATACCAGAGCATATTTTAACCAGTATAGCTTTTTGGTATACTTGAAGACTAAGAATTCTGACTAATGTAAGTACAATTACAGTGATCTAGGGTGGCTACATGTTGTGGAAAATTGAAACATTGTGGAAAAGATCACAGATTCCATTCTGTAGTTGGAAAAGCTCAGAAATTAAGGTTTGAGAACACCAAATATTATGGAATGCTGCTGTGCTCTAAGAATATCCTTAGAATAAAGACGTCTTAAAAGAGCAGCAGATTTGTTACTCAGGACTATGGTACAATTCTTCCAAATGGAACAAGCAGAAATGAAGTAGAAATGCCCCACAGGTTCCCAACTCTGAAAATTCCTTTTTGCTAGTTTCTACAGAAATAGTGAAATCATTTTGATGTAAGGTACTTTTAATTCTGAACCATACTAGGAAATTTAATTTATTCTTTTATTATGAAAGTGACAGACATTTTTTATGAGAGGTGATATAAGATTCATGAAATAGTAGATAATTGAATTAAAAATGGATTAGCTGTATGTAATCTCTTTCTCCTACCTATAAGATTTTTCAAATTCATAAAACTTTCATCACTTAACAGAAATTTTCCTTGTGAAAATATTTATTGATGCATATTAATAAATTTGTTTATGTATGTTTAACTAATATCAGGTGAATGTATTTGAAATGGTAAGCTAATATAGCAAAAGACACAAAATGATTGCTTTAGTTTAGAATTCTGAGGCTTATAAACTTGCACAGACAGTAAGTAGAAAGCAAGAGTCTATTGTCCCTGCCCCTGCAAAAATGATTAGTGTTAAGTAGATAATGATTAATGGCTAGTCAGTGGGTAACACTAGAGAGATTTCCTCAGGCCAAGGCAATCAAGGATAGCTGTAAATTGTTTTGGACGTCTAATGTATAATATCAGTGACATTTTACAGGAGAGCACAGAGAAATACATTATAGATCTAGAATAAAATGTAGGTAAAGTATCAATTGAGTGGACATTTTCATTAGAGTATTTTTCAGTGTTCTTGAAAATTAAGAGTTCTAGTTAACAGAAGCATAATTACAGTGATCTACAATAGTTAAATGTTGTAGAAAGTTGAAACACCATGACAAAGATCACATATTTCTTTCTGTAGTTTATAAAAACTGAACATATAAGGTCTGAGAACACAAGATAGGATTGAATATTGCTGTCCTCTAAGAAGATTTTTAGAAGAAAATGTAGAATAGACAGACCAGAATCAATGAGAATCAATGTGATCAAGCTGGGAGTAGCAGAGTAGAAAAGAATTATGATGACTTAAAACACTTTGTTGTGCCATATTACATCTGAGTGCACAGAATTCTATTTCTCTGATTAGCAGGGTGTTTATCACATGAAATTACAGCTCAGGATTTAGCTCTCCCTTTGTTCAATTCATTATCATAATCATATTCCCTGTATTTACCTCAGAAAAATGCTGATTAAGTATAAGGTTACATATCAGAAGAAAAAGCATCAGTGGGATGGTAATTATGCAGAAGGCAATCAATCTCAGATCAAATTTGAAAATCCAGGAGGAAGCAACATCAGGACATAGAAAATTGGAGACCTATTCTTCCAGCTATCTCTACAGAATAGGATTCTCTTTATAATTATACCTTTGACTGTACATACTTGTTATCCGTGTACAACTTGTGGGACATAGGTCTCCATCTGAATATAATGTCACAGAGGACAAAACTGTTAAATGTTGAGTCTGTGAATAACAGAATCCCACTCCATCAGGTGATGGCGAGCTATCATCTCTAGGTGCTATCTTTTTGTCATCCTTTTCACTTTACCCAGCCTTTCAGGAAAATGCCTGTTTCTCTAGCAATCTGCACAATAGTCACATGGAGGAATCAATCAACCAATACTTACAGAACCAGGTTCACAATACTCAAAGAAAGAACTCTAAAAAGAAGAGAACATAGGACTCCAAACAGGAAATCTTGATAGTAAAGAGGCAGGAGGAAAAGAAGAGTAGATCAAAAGAAACTGAGGTGAGAAAAAAAATATGAAGCAGGTTCTTAAGGGCAAAATTATGACATAAACGCAAGTTAGAAAAGCAATACAGTTTGACTCTGCTTTAGAAATAAATATATTAAGTTAAAAATTATCCAGATTTTGAATAATTTTCTTTTCTTTGGTATGTTAGTGAAAACAATTGGGTTGGAGCCCGGAGTCGATCAGTAGAGTGTTACTAGCATGGAGACCTGAATTTAGCCATTAGCATCACTTCAATTGGGTGTGGTGTTATTTACTGTATTCCAAGCACACCTGTAGTAGAGACAAGAGGATCAGGAGTACAGAAGTTAAAGGTCATTCTTAGGTCTGCAGCTAGTTTGAAGCTTGTCTGTAATATATAAGACCCTGTCTCAAAAAGTCACCTTTGATCTGTTTTTTTCCTCCTTGAAATAGATCATCATTTACCTCATCATTCAAAGTTTGAGAGATTTTTAAAGATTGGTATTAATATAATAATTGGTGTGTGTGTGCATGTTTTATTAGTTACTTAAAAGTATATCGGTATATTTATAAATGAAGATGATAAAATATTTATGCATTGTTCACAGTATCTATATTTCTTAATTCTACTTAATATAATTGTTAAGAGGCTAATGAGATATATTTTTAGAACCACCAAAAACATAATAAAAAGATTTTGTTTTTATTAAAAAAATTAACTCTAGCTATAACTATACTATATGTCTAGGCCTAAATATCTTGAGAACAGTAATACTGAAAGTTTAATATGCTAATAAGAATATAATTTACATTTATAGTCAAAGTTTAAGTAATTCCCATATAATTTTATTGTATATTAACTAGGTTTTCTCTTTTATATATATGCATTAAATTCCAGCTTTTAAAAGTCTTCTAAAATGTAGTTATTATGTAATAATTGCACCACATAATTTGAATTTATGAGTCCATACTATTTATATCCAAATAGAAAAATCAAATATTGAAAATCAAAGACTATTAAAGTACTCTGAAATTTTATTTACAAGATCACAAATTGAGGAAAACTGGATTACATCTATGCAAAATGGGAGATGCCAAAATACCTCTAGTTTAAATGACAAAGCAAAACAGGAAACTTTACAAAGTGGGAATATACAGATTCTACCCGGAAGGACTGGATTTTCTTTGGGAAGTTCCATGAATCAGAGAGAACACCATTAGCAGATAATGGGAACCAAAGGTAAAAAACACATGACTGAGATTTTAACCCCTAGGAGGGAATTCAGTATTGATCTTTAACTAAACTGATAAAGCACCAAACCAGTCTATACATTTCAGGTTACTTCCAAAGACAACTGCTATTAGCATCCTTGATCAAGAAGCTTCGCTTTGTTGCCAAAAGTGGTGAATGCGGAGATTGACGGCTACACACAATCCTTAGAACAGCCTTCAACAGTACATTTATGCCACAATTTCAATGGCCCGGGGATCATTGCAGAAGAGGGGTAGAGGGAATGTAGGAGTAAGAAGATGGATCAGGGCTACAAAATGTGATTTTCATGGGATGATCCATTAACTGAAAATATGATCTCATGGTAGGTAAATTTGCCTGCGGTTGTCTTGCACGGGATTGGATCTATCAATGGCCAATCACTGTTTGGGGAGGGTTTCCAGGTCCAGTGAATCTGATGGCCTCTATGGCCTCTGCAGCAACTGCATATACTTGGAACACGTTCTAGAGACATGCAGAAACACACATATATACATAAATAAAAGTAAACAAATTGAGACAAAAAAAGTCCACAGAACCTCTTCTCTGTAATCCCATCTACCACTGGATGGCGCAGAAATGAGAATACTTCTAGCTAGACTCTTGAAAGACGCCACAGAACTACACAAAGGAATGTACATGATAGCAGGTACCTGGGATCCAAAGAAGGACTACAGTAATAGTCATGCTGACAGCAGTAAGAATGGCTAGATAACACCTACACTTGATAATCCTATCACAATCTCTTCTATTCTCATTTATTGCTTCTTTATCTACCATACAGTGCAAAGGAAACAGGCCAGCTGTGTGTTAGTCTTTTTTTATTATTATTATTTTCTTTTACCTCTTCTTAGCCCTATCTTCTTTTCCTTTCTGT